>NC_077229.1:396016384-396316384 GCF_027887165.1 Monodelphis domestica | reverse complement strand
CACAACCAGGAATGGGAAAATTGTCTTCCATAGGCACACAGTCAATTACTTTTCAGATGGAAGTAAGGATCTAGTTGGGGACATCATCAAGTTCCCTTCCTTTTTCTTATATGAATATTTCAAAAAGTAAAGCAGTTGTGGTTTCATATATCTACATGGCCCTTTCATCCGTACAGATTGAGTTTTTCTAGACCTTGGTGGGATTGTAGGTTTAGGAGATTAAGTAGATTAAGGAAGGGACCTTAGAGGCCATCTAGTTCAATTCCTTCATTTTACAGAGGAGGAAACTGAAGCCCACAGACATTAAGTGACTTGCCCAGGTCACCTAGCCCGTTAGCAGCAGAATCAGGACAGCAGACAAAATAATTACCATTTAGTGATGGACCTATTGTTTGAACAATGGGTTTATGTTCATTGATATTGAGGGAGAAGCTTTCGTTTACTTCTCGATTTCCTTTTTCCTCAATCAAGATTTAATCCATTTTGAGAGCAAATCCCTGAGGTGAGAAAGAAGACACCCCAAACCTCGGGATTCTTCCTCCTCTCTGGGGATGGGGGGAGGAACCAGCAAAAGTGGAGATGGGCGGACAATCATCACGAAGGAGCCTAGTCAGTAATTCTTGCTAGCAGCACCTTTCACCACCTTTTATTGCTGCTGTTCAGAACCCATGACTGCCAAGCTTTGTTTCTAGAGCCATGTTTTCCAGGAAGTGAAGAATCCCAAAGGTGGGCAGTCCATGTGCCTACTGCCAAGCTGGCTCGGGAGGCTTTCAGCTGAAGGATTTATAAGGCAAGAATGCATTGCTCATTAGCCCTATTTGTAGCACACCTGTGCACTTTTCAAAAGCTTGTAGCTGGGCCACACCGATGCCTTAGGAAGCAACATTTTCCTGGAGCTGTTGCAGCAGGTAGAAAGGTAGCTTTAAAAAAAATTCCCTAAAGGAGGTGGGGTGAGAGACAATCGAAAGAGCCATCTTTCCTTGGAGCAAAGAGGCTCCTTGAGACCTGAGGCAACCCGAAGGGAAAGGAAAGAATGGGCTGATGGTTCAGCTCAACGCAAGAGCAATGATGAAGAGGTCCCCACTCCTACCACCACCTGTTTCGTTAATAGGTTAATTATATTGGGTGTGCCTCTTTCCTGGGTAAGTCGTTAGTAATCATCCTTCCCTGGGAGAGTCAGTATGTTTTACAGGGATTATACAAGAGGCTGGGACTAGGAGATGAACCCAAAGAGACTTGATATCTAGTCCCCACCCTGCTTGCTTACATGAGACACAGTTTTATGTAACCGAGAGAGCTTTGGACTTGAAGCCAGAAATCACAGCGCGTGAGAGCTGGAAAGTGCCTCCCTTGTCATCTAGTCTGTCCCATACACACAAGGAATCCTCACTATAGCATACCTTGCAAATGGCCATCCATCCAGTCTCTGTTTGAAGAACCTCATTGAAGGAGGACTCACTACCTATCCAAGCAGCTTATTCTATTTTTGGGTAATTATTAGGAAGGGACAACTAGGTGAAGCAGTGGAGAGAGCACCCGGCCTGGTGTCAAGACCTGAGAACAAATTTGGTCTCAGATACTTAGGAGCTGTGGGACACAGGGCATGTCACTTCACCCTGTTTGCCTCAGTTTCCTCATCTGTTAAGTGAGCTGGAGAGGGAAAGGGCAAACCACTCCAGTATCTTTGCCAAGAAAACCCCAGATGAGGTTGTGAAGAGTTGGACACGACTGAACAACAAAATTATTATAATTTTTTACTGAACATCAAACCTAAATTGGTTTCTTTGCAACTTCTGCTCTTGGTTTTATCCTGTGGGGACAAATAAAGGAATCTAATCCCTCCTCCACAAGACAGCCCTTCAAATACATGAAAACAGCTCCCCTGAGCCTTCTCTTCTCTAGGTTAAACGTGTCAAGTTCCTTAAACTTATCCTGATATGTGAACTCAAGATCTGAGCTTGCCATTTCAGTCAGTCAATATAAAGGATTTATTAAGCACCTACTATGTGCCCTGAAGATACAAAGAAAAAAGACAACTCTGCCCTCCAGCTGTATGATCCCAGACAAGTCACTTAACCTCTCCCAACCTCAGTTTTCTACTCTGCAAAATAGGAATAATAATTTGTTATGAGGATTAAATGAGATTGTCTAGGTAAAGTGCTTTGTAAACCTTGAAGCACTAGGTAAATGTTACCTATTATTATGATCCTCTGAGACCGTTTTCCTTAAAAGTTAGAGCATAATGCTGCCTGATAAGGGATAGGAGGGACAGTAAACCAGAATGATAAGGAGAGCCCTTCAGATATAGGTATATCCCAATGCTTGACATTTAAGAACATGAATTAGGAGATGAACATTCCATTGCAGAAGAATTCATTTATTGGCAGAGGGATAGGCTCCTCACACACTTCCTTTAAGTATCTACCTTGCCCACTGTGTTTATAACAAGCTCTCCTTTACCAAAATAAAACAAACAAACAAACAAACATGAAGGCAACTTTTCTGGAACATATCTCTTGTGCAAACAAAAGGACACAATAATGCCAAACAGCCCCATGATAATCAGCGTCGGGGCTTTAGCCCTCTTCTATTCTTAGCTGACGACAGGCATTTGGTTAACCACAGCCCACAGTACCAATGAGGCTGAGGTAATAATATGCTTAGCAGAGTGACAGCTGGGAGGCTAGTGGAAGTGTCAGAGTTCGGACCTATCTTCACCTTTCTTCATCACCTCTGACTCTTGCCAAGCACACCCCTAGAGTGCTGCCACTGTGGTATTTGGAAACACTCCTGTGTGGCAACTGCAGGATGTAACACAACAACTCCCAGATGATGCAGATAAACAGAGCTGAGCTTAGTGGGTGGACTCGGTCATGTGCCAGGCTGGGGGAATAGGGAGAGAGGGAGGAGTTTCTGTTGGGCAGAAGAAGGGATAGCCATATTTTCCTTGAGGAAAATAATCAGTGAGTATAACACATCCAAAGAGCATAAGACTCTTGGGATGGGCAAGAACAACCTTGATGCTTTAGTTCAGTTCTTCTATTCCCTAGTCCCCGGATTCAAGGCCTCGACTGCAGAATGCTTAAGGTGGTTCTGTGTGACATGAGGATAGGCAAGGAATAGTTAATCTGTACCATAATAATAATGCCTAACATTGCCAAATAATTTTTTCATTTTCCAAGAACTTTTATTTATTATTGTCAGTTAGCATGATTAAGAGCAGCCTTCTGAAACAGGACTATTATATGGTTGGTTCCTTGGAGGAGATGAGAAGTAAAAATAGGTGGGTGCAGGAGAGAAAACAGCCCTTTGCTTTCCTGAGGAAATCTGCCCGTTAAACAAAAATTTAAGTGTTTTGTTTAGGTGTGGGTAACGTGCATAGGTTAGTTGACTGAAAGCTTAATAGAGAGGTAGGTAGGTGACTCAATGGATAGAGAGCTACGCCTGGAGATAGGAGGTCCTGGGTTCAAATGTGACCTTAGATACTTCTTAGCTGTCTGACCCTAGATAAATCAGATAAACCCAGTTGGTTAGCCCTAACCATTCTTCTGCCATGGAACTGATATTTGGTATTGATTCTAAGACAGAAGGTAAGGTGAAGAATTAATACTAAGGCAAAAGGTAAGGTTTAAAGAGAAAAAATTTTAATAAGACCCAGTGGTATGAGGTAGTAACCTAAAAAGCTAGTGTAGCCTAGGCTGTGGAAGAGATCAAGGGATGTAGTAGTTTCCTTACGTGTTGCCCTGATCTACCATGTTTGGACAATTAGGTTTATTTCTGGCCACCACATTTTAGGAAGAATATAGATAAACTGAAGAGGATGGAGAATTAATTAATTAGAAAGGTGAGAAGACTTATCATCATGCTATATAAAGATTGGCTAAACAGAAGAGGAGGCCTGTAGCAATCTTTGAGGATTTAAAGGACTGTCTTATAGAAAAAGGAATTAACCTACTGCTTGGCTCCAGGAACAGTGAATAGAAATGTTTTTGTTTTTTTTTATCCTGGCAGTTAGGATTAATGTAAGGGAAAATACCTAACAATTAGAACTATACAAAACTAGAAAGGGTGCCTCAGGAGGTAAAGGGTTTCCTCTCTCTGGAGATCTTTAAATATAGGCTGGGTAACCACTTGGTAATGTAGAGTGGATTCCTGTACAAGTATGGATTTAATTAGATTGGCCACCGAAGTCCCTTCCAACTTGTGATCCTGTCATTTCTGTGCCTTTCCTGTGGTTTCCTGTATTGATTCTACCCCTAAGTTTTCTCCTTCTCTTTATAAACTTGTTATCATTATTTTTCTACTTAACCCTTGAATGGGTACATGGGCACATAGTATGTGGTGCTTTTAAAGGTTATGTCTTTAATATAAGAAATAGCTCTGTCCTAGAAAGAGATTTTATTCTCGTTATTCATTATTCTCTTAACATGAATCAAATGGACAAAGAATTCCTATCCCTGGACCATCAAGGAAGGCATTTTCCCCCAAAATATTTCATTGAAAGGCAAAGTTCTTCAATGCTAAGAATCAAATAGGCCAGATCTCCAAATTGAATTTGTATTATTATCTTATTGGGGAGGTATATAAAGTAATTTGACATATAGGTGTGAGAGAATTAATAATTGACCTTTATTGGAGAGAATTAAAGAGGCTTTTCCCTCTCCAAATCTTTTTAATTGTTGTGTCCAGCAGAATTAAAGGCGAGGAAGGGACTAAATTGGTGATAATAGGGAATTTGTTGAGTGCAAAGTAGTGCTAGCTATACAATCTTATTTGGGGTAGAGCTATTACTCAAAGTCTTTTAGTTTCTGTTTCATGATCTGTTAAGCAAAGGTATTGATAACCACTCTCCCCATCCAACTTGGAAAGTGAACAAATATCATTGAAGTCTCTGAGGAAATGTGACTTTCCAGACATGTACAATAATATCTTTCATTAAAATTATTTGTTAAACACCACTAAGAGGATGTCACTCATTTTATTTGTGACCAAATGGCATGCCAAAAATCAATATATAAGTAGCTAGTTTAATATCATTTATCCATTTACTTGATAAATAAAAGAATATATAGCACTTTAAGGTTTGTAAAGTACTTTAAACACATTATCTTGTTTTATCCTTACAATAACAGTAGGAAGAAAGGGTGATTAGTATAGATGATGAAGCTAAAGTTGACAGAGTTTTCCTGGAGTTATAGGAAACCAGCTAATAACTATCTGAGAAAGGATTTGAACTCAGATTTTCCTGATACTCAGTCTAGTATCCTATTGCTCTTCCTATCATATTTATTGACTACATCCCATAGGCAAGGAAGGCATGGTGCTTTTCCTTCTTGGTGGTTCTAGGACAGGTAAGACAGTTCTCACACTTTGTTGTGTTTTTTTTTAAACCCTTACCTTCCATGTTAGAATCAATATTGTGTGTTGGTTCCAGGCAGATGTGGCATAGACTAGGCAATAAGAGTTATGTGACTTGCCCAGTATTTAAACCAACTGTTAAAGACCTCCAATTCTAAATGCAACATTTTTCCCATTGCACCCATGAGCTAGACTTGAAGGACTGGATAAGAGTTAGGTAAGTAAAGGCTGGATATAGGGTTATTTTATGAAGCTGGGACATCAAAGATGAAAAGTAAAAAAAAATCAATGGAGCACATTGGTGGATTGAATGGTCTAAACTAGCAGAAGTGACTGGATTAGAGAATAATCTAATTAAGAGTAATAGTTCCTACCTTCACCAACCAGAGTAGCGGTAGTGGAAAATCATTTCAGAGAGAGAATAACTCAAACATAATGGATATGGGAGATTAGGGAAATAAGTTAAAGTAAAAAATTATTCTAAGGGGAAAATGACCTATTTTCAGAAAATAGTGTGTAAGGTCAAAGAAAGTGAATGACTATCAATTGGAAATGATTGAATGAAATTTGGCATATTGATGAAATGGGTTATAAGAAACGACAATTATGAAAGATTTAGAGAAACTTGACAGATTTATATTAAGTAATGCAGAGTCAAATGAACAGAATCAGGGTAATAATTTATACTTTGACCATAATCATGCAAAGGAAGGCAATTTTGAAAGACTTCAAAATTTTTGGTGAGCTCAGATTAATCATGAGTCAAAAAGAAGGATAATGAACCATGTGTTCCACCACAGTGTCTGGCAAATAGTAGCTAATTAATAAGTGTTCATAGACTACTGATCTCATGTCAGAGAGGTGATAAACTACAGATGCAGAATAAAGCACACATTTTTCAGAGATGGCCAATATGGCAGCTTGTTTTGATTGCCATGTTTACTTGTTAAATGAAGGCTTCTTTGGTGGTGGAGGAGTATTGGTAGAGTTGCAAAAAATATGAATATTTTCAAGAAATATTTTCAGAAAGAAAAGAATATGAAATAACAATAAAAGACAGAGGAAGAAATAAGAAATCCAGAAGGAGATACAAATGGGAAATTAGCTATGATCTTGTTAAATTTCAAGTACCCATTAGAAAAAAAGTTGTGTATCAATAGAATTTCATAGTTCTATTACAATCTTTGTTTTTGGTCTTATTATATTGAAATATTCATATTGGTGGATGATAATTAAACCCATAATAGAAAAGAATTCCAAATAAAAAAGTATTTGAGGTTTCAAATCTGAGGGACTGAGAAAATTAGGGTGCCATTAATAGAAATAGGGAAATTTGCTTGAAGAACTCATGATTAGGGGTGCTTTCAATTTTTGAGTTGAACGGAATGGAAATTTTCACTAGAAAGTTGGAAATATGGTACTGGACTCTGGATGATAGATCAAGTAACAAAAATAAAGACATATAATAATCTTCTGCCTTAATGTCTAGAATATAATAAAGATATGAAATACATGAGAAAAATAAAGATGAAAAATAAATGTAATAAAGATAATAAGTAAAGTAAAAAACAAGAAAGCAAGAGATTCTTTTTCTTTTTCTGTTTTAATAATGAATCTTCCTATCTCTCCTAGGGTGGAGATACACTCCTGATTCCATTCCTAATTAGTCTAGGAGCTTTGAAGTCTCTATTTCTGACTTGGAACACTGTTCCTCCTTAGGCATTCTCTCTGCTCTTGGGATTAAGCTCACCATATATTAGTGCCAGGCTTAATGCAGTAAAACTGGTCAGTTTAGTCCATTGCATCTCAGAACTCCTGAGCACAAGGAATCCATCAGCTTCAACTTCTCACCTAGCAGAAAGCATAGATATGTATAACCATATTGGATGAAAACAAAAGGTTCTACATTTTTTACATGAATAGATTCTCTTTATTAAGTAGATGTCTCATTAATGAAGATAGTTACAAGGTCATTTTGAGCAGGAACTACCTATCACATATTCTGAAAATAAATAAGTACTATATTTTATACACTATGCCAAGGCTATTTTTATACTGACAGATCTGAAACAAGGGGATTTGAAATTGATTGATCATAAAGACAAATGATGTAGATTTAATCCTAATCAAGTAGTTAGAATTGATTTATCAGCTAAAGTTGAAGGTAAGAAGTCAGAATATTCTGGACTATAAGGATCATGTGTTATTTATTCTGTTTTTAAAAAATTGGGGAAACCACAAAGGTTGGCTTGTAAATTCCTGGAGGACAGGGCTGCAAATACCCTTGGAACAGACTTGTGTGAGCAGGGTCTTGAAAGTTTTTAACATATTTCTGGTAGAATACACACAGTTGATCTATATGATTTCTGAACTCTGTATATACAGTCCTTCTGTCATCAAAGTAGAACCAAATGTATCACATTACAGCTGCATGATGGGTTCCTAGGATATATAGAATAGATACATCTTTGCATTCAGGTATACCTAAATCCAACAATATGGAGCTCTAGGTCACAACGAGAGATAAACCTTCAAGATGTTCTCCATAAAAACATACATTTACCCCAATTATTTTTTGAGTCTTCTCCAATCACAATATTTTGATATTTTGATGAACCCATGTTTTTACTGGTGTGGGAACTTCTTCTACCCAATTTAAGTCAAACCTTTTGAAGCCTATGCATTCATATAAATATAGACATGATTGCTTTTCTATTGATGATACTTTTAGTCTATATAGAACTTGTCTATAATCCTTTAACATATAGAGTGGAAAGGAAACTGGAATCCATGCTATTCAAGGAACTCTGGATGTTTAGCCAGGAAAAAAAACTTCATAGAGTACCTAATAGGAAAGATCACACACACATATGCAGCGAATATAAAGATAGCCCAAAATGAAAATAGATGATATTAAAGAGACTGGGGAAAGATAGGCACACGGATACACTATTGATTGAACTGTGAATTGGCTCAAAGGTTTTGAAAAGAAATTCTGAATTATGATAAAAAATGACCAAAATGTCCATGTTATTTGGCATAGATATCTTACTGATAGGCATAAAACCCAAGAAAGTAAAAGACAGAAATAAATACTCAAAATATATTTAAGTATTTATAGCAGCACTTTTTAAAAAGTTCAGTAATATTTTTATTTTTTCCCAATTACATGTAAAATAATTTTTAACATTTGCTTTCTAACATTTTGAATTCCAAATTATCTCCATTCCTAACCTCCATCCCTGAAATGGTAAACAATTCGATATAGGTTATGCCTGTGCTATGATGAAAAACACATTTCCATATTCACAAGCTATAGAAGAAGATACATAAAAAACAACATGAAGAAAATAAAGTGAAAATGGTACTCTTTCATCTGTATTCAGATTCCATCAGTGCTTTTTCTGGAGGTGGATAGCATTTTTCACCATTCACCATTATTCCTTTGGAATTGTCTTAGATCATTGTATTCATGATCACCATGTCATTCAATATTGCTTTTACTGTGTACAATGTTCTCTTGGTTCTGCTCACTTCATTTTGCATCATTTTATTTGTTTTGCCAGGTTTTTCTGAAATCATTCCACTCATCATTTCTTATGGCACAATAGTATTATTCCATTACAATCATATATCACATCATAGCAGTACTTTTTATGGTAGCAGAGAAAAGAATACATGAGAAATGGCTAAACAGATTGTGACATCTGATTGTAAATTAAATTTTTTGATGCCATGAGAATTGGCAAAAATGAGAAATTCAGATAAACATCAGGAGATTAATAGGAATTGCTGTAAATTGAAGTGTGAATTAATCCAAGAAAACAGACACCTAATGACTACAGCAAGAAAAATAGAAAGAGCGATAACAACTACAAAAACCTAAAGTGAATGAACTATATTATAATGACCCAAAGGCTTGGCCTTGGGGAAGAGTCTTTCTAAAATCCTGTCTTCTTTTCACTGAGGTAGAGGGGCCATGGGTATGGAATATTTCAATTTAAGATTTGTTTGCAAGCTGGTTTTCTAAAACTGCTTCTCTGGTTTTCCATTCTATGTTATAAGAGATGACTTGCTAGGGAGAAAAAGAGAGAAGAATATAATTTTAAAAAGAAGATGATGTGAGAAACAAACTATATGAATTAAAAAAAACTTAGTTGGGATATAATGTCTTCAAAAAGTTGATGCTTTATATCTGAGAGATTCTGTTTTCTTTGATTGATCCTAGAATTAAATACTAGGACCACTGGGTGAAAGTTAAGAGGAGCAGGTCTTGACTCCATTATTTATAACCAATCACCCAGTATGTGTTTATCAAGAGCAGTGCATGCCAGGCACTGTGGTAGGCACCAAGGAAATGAAGACAAAATTAATACAATCCCTGCATTCAAAGATCTTCATTTTTAGTGTGGAGACTGGAAGACAGTTATATACATATGCAAAATAGGAAACAGGAAATTGCTAAAGGGCTCAGAAATGCTTCATGTAAAGGTGACATTTGACCTTAGCCTTGAAGGAAAATAGAAATTATAGGGGGAAGAAATGAGGAGGGATTCATTCTAGGTATGAGAGAGAACAAAAGCATAGATATGGAAAGTGGATTGTTATAGAAGGAGGAATAGTAAGGCCAGTTTGACAGGACTGTAGAGTATATGAAGGGGAATAATGTGTAATATGGTTGGAACAGTAGGAAGAGGTAAGGCTATGTAGGGTTTTAAGTTTCAAATAATGGTATTTACATTTGATCCTAGAAGTGATAGCTGGATGTTAGAATGAGGTGCTATGTCAAGTGGAGGCTGAGCTTTAGGAAAATCACTTTGGAAACTGTGAAATTTAGTTTGGAGTGGGGAGAAGCTTGCCAGTAAAGTTTCTGACCCCAGACCTAGGACAGAGATAGATGGCAACCCTGGCTCTATTGTAGTCTTATGCATATTATTTAGTTATGATTAACAATGTCATCAGACTATCCCAATGGGACAAGTGAGAGGTGAGGAGGGTTTGAACTAGGGTAGTCACTGTGTAAGTGAAGAGAAAAGATAGAGATATGTGAGATCAGTGAGAATGAGGCACAGTGGACACCGAGGTTACAAATTTGGGTGATTGGATGAACGGTTCAGAAAAGAGTTGGAAGTGGATAAAAACTTCTCCAAAATCAGATTTGTCAAGAATTGGAATGTATTGTGTCAAATAATATGGGATTTCTTATCACAAGAGATCTTTAAATAGCAGTTAGATCACCACTCATCTGATGTCATAGATGGGATTTGTAAATTAAGTAGAGAATGGACTAATTTATCTCCAAAATTCTCCCACATTAAATAATTCTATGATGCTATGGATCTAATAAACTTTCTTTTTTCCCCCTCCTGCCATTTCCCTCTTTCCCTTTAATTCCTCTCTCTGCTTGTCCCAAGTTTACTGGATCTCTCTGTCTCTCTCTCTGTTTCTGTCTCTCTCTCTGTCTCTGTCTCTCTGTCTCTGTCTGTCTCTGTCTGTCTCTGTCCCTGTCTCTCTCTGTCTCTGTCCCTATCTCTCTGTCCCTGTCTCTCTCTCTCTGTCTCTGTCTCTCTGTCTCTGTCTCTGTCTCTCTGTCTCTGTCTCTGTGTCTCTCTGTCTCTCTCTGTCTCTGTCCCTGTCTCTGTCTCTGTCCCTGTCTCTGTCTCTGTCTCTCTCTGTCTCTGTCTCTGTCTCTCTGTCTCTGTCTGTCTCTCTCTGTCTCTGTCCCTGTCTCTCTCTGTCTCTGTCCCTGTCTCTCTGTCTCTGTCTCTGTCTCTGTCTCTCTCTCTGTCTCTGTCTCTTTGTGTCTCTGTCTCTGTCTCTGTCTCTCTGTCTCTGTCTCTCTCTGTCTCTCTCTGTCTCTCTCTCTCTGTCTCTCTCTGTCTCTCTCTCTCTCTCTCTCTCTCTGTCTCTCTCTCTCTCTCTCTCTTTCTCTCTCTGTCTCTCCCTGTCTCTGTCTCTCTCTCTCACGCACGCTCTCTTTTTCTCTGTGTCTCTGTCTGTCTCTAATGCACACCTATAAACAAACTACTTAAGATAGTGGAATAAAGTAAAGATGGTGGTGGACTTGTATACTATGCTGCCATCCCAAAGCTCTTGACATCCAGACTTCTGGCAACCAGAATACCATTGACTCTTGCCCCACCTGACTACCTGGTGTCTGGAGGACCTTCTTCTTGCCCAGAATGAGGTCCGACTCCCAGTTAGAGGGGCTTTGGAAAGGAAGATCACTAATAGCATAAATTTGAATCCTGAGGATTGAGACTAAGGAGAGAAAAAAGTGATGTCAGAAAAGGGTTATGGCCTATGAAAATATTGGAGTAGAAAGATTGGAGGTTTTTAATAGTGCAAAGCAGAAGTTTAGGAGGGGAAAGGTATAAGAAAAGTTGGAATGATAGGAAGTTATAGTCAAAGAGAGATATGTCAGATAAAATTTAAGGTCTTTTTTAAAAATTAGACATTACAGTTTTATTCTGCCCCTAATAGACTGTAAACTTCTTGAGGGCAGGGATTATATGATTTTTGTTTTTTATCCCCAGCACCAGGCATAGTACCTGGCACATAGTCACTTTAAAAATGATTGATCAATACGTTTCTTTTATTCTGCTAATTTGGCACTTTGACTTGCAGGCCTTCTCATCCCCTGACTTCTCCCTCCTATGAAAGAAATACCAAAGGGTATGAGTGGTTCTGAGCATGCACATCATAAAACAGTAACTTATTCACTAGTGACATGATGAAATTATCTGAAAAGTATTTAGAAGGAGTACATAAATCACTTCAGAATAAGCACCTTAGCTTCTAGAAACATATCTCATAACTAGTAGGTAACTAAGTGGGATTGACTGTTATTATTGAGCAAATAAATGGTTATTTTACTTAGTAGATTATATGGTAATTGTACTTGAACTCTATGTCAACTACAAATTTAATTGCTGTGTAGGCTGCAAGGCATAAATTATACCTGCTGTAATTTATTTATGTAATAAAATTTACCGTTAACTCAGAGTGAAAAAATAAGGAGAAAAATAATATGTTTCATACTCTAATTACATAATAAAATTACAGTGCAAAATATAATTTGGACACCAAATCTTCTCTGGCCTCTGATGAATTGGCAAGCAAGTTTACTTTTTCCAGGGCTCCTAATTTTGGGACAATTTTGATACTGATGCCTTAGACTGAATGATATCTTTTCTAAAGTGATGACACCTCAAAGCATGTAGCAGATGGACATTTAATTGTGGTGAGACAATGGAAGAGAGATGAATAGAAATATGTCACTGCTCTAGCGAAAGATCTTGTGCTTAATTTTTTATAAATAAGTAGGTAGAAATTATTCAACATATCAAATTCCTCAATTAAGGGACAGGAAAGACAACTATCTATACATTAATTATTCTTGTCTTGTTCCTCTCTAACTTTGAAACCTCAAAATATAAACATATTTTAGACTATTTCTCTAAATTATAGTACAAGTATTATTATATAGCAGAATAATTGGGGTCTGATATCTGCCTACCATGTGAGGTTTCTTGGAAAGAAAAGCATAGAGTTTACCAGCTTTGATTATTTAAAGGATTAACAAATCACTCATTCGTCTATTATGTGCCATAAAATGATTCCAGAAGCATGATTTTGACTAGCACCTCATTGATCAAACTTAAAACATAATTTTGGGAGACATTTCAGAGTGACTCAATTTATTATTTCCCCAGGCAATTGGCCAAACAATACTCATAGAAAAAAGTAGAAATGTGGTAAATATTGTCCTCTTATTTATATCTAATCCCAAAGATTCCTAACTGGTTCAAATGCATTCTTCTGGTATTCCAAGAAGAGGTTGGCTATGGAAGTCAAAGGAAATTTTGTAATCTTTGAAGTTGGGAATGTGAGTGTGGGATGTTCAAAAAGCAGATTAAAAAACCCTTGGAAGAATGGTTAAGGTCTGCAATGTGTTGATAAAAAATTTAACACTGACTGAAAAAAATGTATACAGTCACATTTTTAAATTTAATTTGCATCATTAACTTTTTCTCCATCACTTTCTTAAGTCTAGACAATCAACAAAACAATATATCAAGTCCATATTTGTAGCATTTGCCTAAATGTTTACACTGAAAATTTAATAAGCTCTTGATAGCTGGTCCAAGCTGGATCTAGTGCAACCCTACTTAGTGTGGTGCCCTGCAAAGGGGGAAAACACTGAATTTGCAGTCAAAGGAGGACCCAAGTTCAAAAATTGGCTTTGCCATTTACTACCTATGTGACAAGAGTTTTTAAAATGACTGGGTTGGACTCAGCTTCCTTACAATTCTAATTCTATAATCCTAAAATATCTATTAAGAGGACAACTAAAGAGTGATACAGGGATGAAGATGGACACTCAAATATAGTAAGCATCCCTAGACCACTACCCTGCCTCACCAACCAGCAAAAGTAGAACCATATAGGAGTGACGTTATCGTGATTCACATGAACTTTCTACTCTACGATATTGGCAAAATCAGAACTCTTCCTTTTGCTCTTTATCTCCAGTATCCCTTGATCAGCCACCTAGTGAATATGTCCCTTGATATATCTGTTTGATATTACTTTTTGACAGAGCAGTATCTTAATGTAAGAAAACAAATGCTGTTTTAACTTTTCAGGTGCTGATACTTTTAAAAAAATATATAAATAGAAAAAAAATAAATAGAAAGAAAATCTCTTCCCAGTTTAGACATAGGAAGGAAAAGTACATCAAAATTAATAAGGTAGAACATAACTCCACACATAGCATGGAATTCTAGAGTTCAGAAAAATCACAGATTTTTTAAAAATGTAGATATCTCCAGGAGGTCACCTTCCCTTCCTTTTTTACTTACTTCTGTTGATTTAACTGTTTTTAATCAAGGATTCCTTTTCCCTCACTTGAAATCTTTGGTAATTTCTATGTTTTTTTTCTTTATATTCTCCAATCACTTACTTTCTGATTCCTTCTTCTTTCAAGGCAGATTCCGCAAGGGCTTGATCTCGGGCTATCTCAACCTTCTCCCACAATAGGTCTCCGTCCTTGCCCCCTAGTGACTTCTGAGTGGATGGGTGGGGGCAGAACTGGCTCCAATTTGACTCTAGTTCTCTTTTATTCAGGCCTGATACAATCTGGAACCCTTCTTGTTATCTCTGTTTTGTCTCTGGCCAAGTACTGCTATAGCACAGCAGATTCCCTAGACTTCCACTTCTTCTCAAGGATTCGTAAGGGGTGGCAAGAATTGAGTTTTGTTACTTTTTGCCAGAAAACGGATGGGTAAAAGCTCGGGCTGGACGGTGTGCTGGCAGGGTCTATGGCAGCAGAAACAGCAAGAGAATTGCTACGTGAATCCCAGAGCACAAGGCAGGGATTCCCATTGTGCTGCTCTTCCAAAACATAGGGCTGGTGGGGAAAGGGGTGCTGGGAGAGCATGTTAGGAATTAGAAATTAACCTTCTCTACTAGTAAGCCTTCATATTTTTCAACCTTAGGGAACCTTGAATCTTAATGGAAATAGCTATAACTATTTGTGTACAATTTTTATTTGGGGGAATTTTGAAAGGTTGTGAAAATTAGAGAAAATGCTAATTCTCCATTTTGTTGGCCATATGACTCCAGATAATTTCTTAATGGATTTTCTATGTTTTGCATCAGAATAGATTTTGTACAGTCTTGCTTGGAGAATTTGCCCGTTAGCTTATTGTTCTCCCCTGTCCACTCTGGCCACACTGTCTTTGTCTGTCTCTTTCTGACTCTGTTTCCTCCTCTGCCTCTAATTCCTTCCATCTCTCTCCCTCCTTCCCTCCCTCCCTCTCTGTCTGTCTGTCTCTGTCTCTCTCTCTCTCTCTGTCTCTGTGACTCTGTCTTTGTCTCTCCCTCCCTCTCCCTCTCCATCTCATGCTTACTCAAGTCTCTGGGCTCTTTCTAAAACCACTGCTTGTCTAAAAAATCCTTCCTCCTCTTTCTGTCTATGCATACATAAGATATGTGTATGGAAATTGTCAAAATGCATAGAAATGGCTTTCAAATGGCTTAGATAAATGATCTGAAGTCTGACCCACCTTCACAGAAAGTAGGGGACAGGTCAGGCCTATATCACCAGCAAAATAGCTAGGAGGAGAGATCAGCAAGGACCCTAATTGTAGAGACTGGCCAATCTCTCTCCTACAGTCTCCAAGAGGAGCATCAGACTAGAATTATGTCTATTTGCCACTCCTCAGATATCTCTGGCTGAATTCAGAAAGAAAGTTGCTTCACTGATCACTCTCGTGAAGGAACCCAGTCCTTACTGTATACTCAGCAGCTTAGTTCATTTTCCACCAAATACTAGTGAACAAAAGACCATCACAGATCACATGTGAGTAAATCTATTTATCAAAGCAAAATGGTAAATGGAAATTGCAAAAATTCTACAGATGAGAATATACCAAAAATATATGAGTGGATAAAATCTTTAGGTCTGTATGTGTGTGTGTGTGTGTGTGTGAGAGAGAGAGGGGGGGGTCCTTTCTCAGTCTCTAGAAAGGTCAGTAATATGGTGGAATCAACTTTTAAATGTATTAACAACTTGGAGTTTTCCATTTCACAAGCTACTTCTAGTTCTAATGCTCAAAACACAATGTTTTAACAGGAATAAAACTCAAGTAGAGTCAGAGGACATCAAGGTTTTAACCTCAGGGGGTTCTGTAATTCTTTATTTTTTATTACAGTGATCTACAGGACATCATCAATCCCCAACAACCTCAACCCTGAATATTCAACTTCTGGAAATTTTACCTAGAACTTTCCTGATGTTTCACCTGGAACTTTCTGGGAGTTTCCTGGTCAATCTCTGACACCGCAGGATAACTTATACATCATGCTGGAAATAAGTAGAAGAGAGATGGAGAGGGAAAGGAAGTGGGATTCTGTCCAACTTCTTTACAGGAGGACCTGAAACAATGTTGCTCCCTTTGGCAGCTTTCTCTGAAATGCCTTGTTGATAAATGATCCCAATGCCTTTCTTCCTCCTCATTTAAAAAGGGGTCAGTTAGATATATTTTCACTCAAAATACTTTATTAAAATGATTTTTAAAGCTAACTTTCCTGGGGAGTCACCTAAAGCATTAAACTTACATCTTTTCCTACAGTTTGAAGGAATGTCATCTTACAAAATTATTTTTTCTTTCTAAAATTTTTGAGCATTCCTTCAGCAATGAAAGGTCTGGAGTAAATAACATGAACCTTTGAAGGCAGGTGCAATTGCAAATTTGCTACATGACAGGCATGTTTGGACTCCTCTGATCTTCTGAAACACTCCAGACAGACATTTTCTGGAGGCTCAGCATGTCTCAGAACCTGCAAGACTAGTGGATATGTTGGATTTGTCACTGAAGGAGAAGAAAGCAACCTGAGACACTGAAACAAGTATTTTCTATGTGATTATTTTTCTTGTTACTACAATTAGCTACGTAGGGTGCATTTGAACTTAAATCTTTGGAAGGGAAGTGTTAATGAATCTTTAAACTTCAGTATCTCACTACAAGCCTTTGTTTCAAAATGGTTAAAGTAATTTTCCTCTATAGAGGAAATGTTCAGTTTTCTCCATATTGTAAATGCTTAACAGTGGCTCAGAAATATTTTACACAGTAGCACATGACCTCTATTTTTAGACCTTTCCAAGTTTTTGAAGTCTTTTTCAGCCTCCATTCAAAGGGTGAAATTTTAATAATTTAATTCATTCAGCAAACATTTATTAAGCATCTATTATATGCCAGATATTCTGTAAGGTAGGAGAGAGAGACAAAAAAGAAAGTCCCCTGCCTTAAGCAGATTATGCTTACAAAATATGTACAAAGATAGCTAAATACCAAATATATAGGTGAGTCATGTGAAGGTAAAAATGAAGACATATACAAGAAGAGAATCCTAATGATTGGAGAGATCAGAGAAGTTCTCTTTATCATTTATTATTTATTTTAGATTTATATTTTATATTGTAATTCTTATTATTTTCTTTAAAACCTTTATTTTCTGTCTTTGAACCAATACTAATACTTCAAAGGCAGAAAGGTGGTAAGGGATAGGCAACTGGGGTAAAAGAACTTGCCTAGTCACACAGCTAGGAAATGTCTGAAGTCAGATTTGAACCCATGACCTTTTGTGTCCAGGCTTGGCTCTCTGCGTAGATGAGTCACCTATGATACCCCTTTCATATATGTTATAATGAGAGTTTCCTTTTATTTGTGTTTAGGCTATACTGGTTGGTCATTGTGATCCCTTGCTTTTCTTGAAATTTGTCTTGAAAATGCTAAAACTGCTTCCTAAACCTATGAAAAACCTATCAATAAGCCAACTTTTAGAAACTCAACATTGTTCCCTTCTTCTATTATTTCCCTAGTTATAAGTGAGGGAATTGAGGGGATTAGATACAGTCATGTAACAAGAGACACAATAAAACAAATGAGGCAAAAAGGGTAATCCAGCATCTTGCTTTTCTTGTTTAATTAGGCTGCTTTGACTATAGCAAGAAAGTTGAGACACATTTAAATGCTCGAGAAAGGAACTTGACAAGTAAAGTTATGTACCTTGCAATTGCATGTGCTTTGACATAAAAAAGTCTCCTTACTTAGGGAAATCGTCCCCTCATTCTCCATTCATTATTCCCTTTTAGATTTTTCATCCATACCATGACCTTGATAAAATTAGATTAATTGGCCTCTCACCTTGATGTCTGGGAGGCTATCTGCTATGTGCAGGCAGTAGGATGCAGTACAAATGACCCTGACATTAATTTAGGGAATTTGGGTTCAAAATTTGCATCTTGCCATGTTGCTTAAATAATCTGGACTACAATTTCCTCATCCATAAAATGAAGGGATTAGGTTATTTGCTCCCCAAGGCACCTTCTAGCTCTAAATTTATCATCTTGCCAAAATTAAGGGTCATTCGATCTAAGGATTTATTTCTCCATAGCAGAAAATCACAACCATAATGACAATGCCTGATACTTATATAGTGCTCTCATGTTTACAAAGTGCTTAATAAACACTATTTCATTCGAGAGTCATGCAAACAGTCTATGCCCCTTCTTTCCTAGAATGTTCAAAATTCATTCCATTTTTGACATTCTTCCCTCCATGAATATTTGGAAAGCAAAAGAGGAAAAAAATTAAGATCATTCCAAACTAATTCTAACTATTATTCACTGACATAAGAAAAAGATGGGAGAACTGGCTGTTACGATCTTTTTATCTTAGCCATGATCGCACTCATCATGGCTCTTGTGAAGCTGAATAGTTATTGTTTCCTTGAATTTCTGAATAAGCCCAACACTTCTGTGTTTGGGCTCAAGTTTATTTGATCACGTCCATGAAGTTCCTGACCATAATCCAACAGTTGAAAATATCCTCTGCTGGTAGGTAGCAGCTCCTATACACCCCTCTGTCCATTCATCTTCCAAAGCTGGTGAGCCTAGAGTCCTGGGTAGATGACTCTCAGGCAAAGTGAAGAGACAGTACTAATTGAATGTGTTTTATTAATAACTAGAAAACAACTAATGGCCCATCTGGCAAAATGACACCTTCTGAGCCAGACTTAGCTCAATGGATTACATTTATTTTTAATAAACTTAAGTCTGACTTAAAGGCCAAATAGAGCTGTATGCCTTGATACAGAGAGACAGCCACATACATTTACAAAGCTTGCTTAAGTAGCCTTCCCAACTTCCTTCAGGGACCCCACAGGAATAAGACAACATATGGTGAGAGTTCTTTTAAGATACTCTTACAAGGAACACTAAGCAGGCAGAAATACAGTGGTTGTTGACAGCATCCGGCAGCAAGCATAAGGTCAAAAGTCCCCAGAGGTGTAAAGCTGAAAGCCAGCACGAGGCTGAGATCAGCTCCAAGCTGAAATGGGCTTTTGATTCTGCTCCACTGACTTCCTCAAAGTTGAGCCAAATGTCTGACTTTCCATTGGAAAAGTGTTTTAGATTGGAATGTCCAATTTGAAGACCATTGTCAAGGAAGAAAGAAACAGTGAGGCACTGATTGACTTGTGATGCCCCCAAGATTTTGGGGCAACCTCAATTTGGGATGGTCAGCATTGTGAACTGAGATTTTTGTTGCTTTTTGAAATATGTAGGTGGAGTATGATTTTTAATAAAAAATTAATAGTGCCCATCACTTAAACCTTTTTTGTTCTTGATAACTGTTTTCACCTCTCCCATCTTTGGTCCATCTATTACCCCTTCTATTTTCTCCAGTACTCTCCTCCTTTGATCCCTAAGTTTAAACTGGAAAAAACATGGAGGATAATATAAGGACAGTTTGCAAGCATTGTGATGGTATGATGGTAATGTACCAGGGCAATGACTTGGGAATCAGAGAATGTGGCTTTGAATTCCACATCTGAAATGTTGGAATGTCATAATACCTATCTGATCTGAAATGAGTCACTTAAACATCTGAGTTTCAGTTTCTTCTATTAAATGGAAAGGTTAGACATAATGGTTTTTGAGGTCCTTCTAGCTCTAGATTTATGATCCCTTAATAGAGTCCCAATGATTTCACTGCACAAAATGGAAAACAAACATTTTTTTTGGGGGGGGGAATAAAATGCTAAAGGCAAAAGCAGAATACTTGGGGCATTAAGACAACTACCACCCACATCATGAGCAATGGCTTAGTTCCCTGCCAAGACATTTTCTTGCCAGCATCCTTTGTCTAATAGTATCTAGAAAATGTCATGACTCTCAAAGATGTAACTCTTTCTAATCAAATTGTAGCATATGCTTCCAGAATGTCCTTTATCTAACAGAGCTGAAACTCTTTGTTTGAACTGGGGAATAGAGTGACCAGTATATTCACTGCACATCCAATTTTGCCAGGTACAGTCTTCTCTTTGTAGTTTAGTGAGGTTACAATTAGGGGTTGTTACCTCACCAATCCTTGTTCTTGCCTCACTAATCCTAAAAGTTTTCCAGTTCCAATGTTTGGCAAAATGTGGGGGCAGAGTGAGTATACCAGGGAGAATTCCAGGGAAGGGAAGGTGGGCATAGTTCTTGGAACTTGCTCGGGGCTTGAGTGATGCCATAAGTTGGCATCAGTCTCTCAGCATGAGAGTTCTGGCACTGAGCAGCATTTTGACTGGTCAGCTGAATGCCTTCATAAGTGTTGGAACTCTTTGGAAGCATTCTATTAAAGGATAGAAACCTCATTTTGGAATTTATTTGGAAGAACACATTATGAAAAGAAAGAAAAGTATGCAATGAAAAACTCAAGTAATTCAAGTATCCTTATTTTCTCCTTTTTATTCTGGTCACCAATGGAAATTCTCTAGAAAATAAACAAAATGTTGTTTTCCTTTGTCAGTGGCGAGTAATACATTAGAGATATGTAGATCCAGATTAGATTTTTGGGACCGGGGTTGGAAACAGGATTTTTGTGAACTTGATTAAAAACAAAGAATCAAACAAGCAAACTATCTGCAAGGTTATTATTGTATACATTAATTCTTAGTGATGGGATGGGATTTATGCTTCATTGGTATAGAGAACTCCAACTGAAGGAACTCTGTCTTCCTATATCTGAGAAAGCTTACTGCAATTTATGCCTCATAGAGCTGCCCGTGGTTCTGAGAAGTTATGTGATTTATCTAGGACTTCATAGTCGTTAGACATCAGAAATATGGCTTAAACCTGATTCTTCCTGGTTTTATAGCCATGATAGCATGGCACCTAGCTGCTGCACTAGATAGGGTCCTGAGTGGGCCTGAAGTAAAGAAGATCTGAGTTAAAACCCACTAACTATCTGTGTGACCTTAGGCAAGTCACTTGTTTGCCTCAATTCCCTCAACTACAAAATGGGGATAATGGGTGAGCAATCCCTCCTACCTCCAAACTTTTAATAGCTATGAAAATACTATGTTACCTTCAACTCAGCAATATCAAGACACATATTATCATGTGCCCTTGATTCCATTTTTATTCAGTGCCGCTCTCAAGGGTACACTCACAAAGTGGGCTGGTCTCACCTAGAATGAGGTGAGGCTGCTCTAGAGTTGGGTATAGATTCTCACTTGAGTTAAGAAATGTTCATTCCTCAGTCCCAAACTTACTGATGGGGCTTCAGAAAACTAGAAAATAGAAAATGGAAAGTGTGTGTATTACAATGATTGTTCTTCGCTGTTGTAGACATTAGATTAGCCCTTGCTGTTTAAAGTAAACACTTATTGGGACAACCTGTGACTTTCCACTGTGAGTATGATCTTTGCTGTTTACAGAATATTGCTAACAAAAATGACAGTAATAATTGGTACTGCAGACATATCATGACCTATTTGCTTTAGATTCCCATAGTAAAACATAAGCAAGAAACAACCAAGAAATAAAAATCAAAACTCAAACAAATCTGTTTACCTGCATACTGACTCATGTCTTCTTCTATCTTTGAATCTCTCTAAAAACTGGTGAATTGAATTTTTTATTTTCTTTGAAGTGAACAGATATTTTTCTTCCTTAATTTTGGCAAAATGATGTTTAAACTTCAAGGTGATTGACCAGGTTTTTTGACTCTAAGAGAGTCAAAGGTGATATTAAGGAATAATCTATCTGTTCCCTATCCTTGGGATATTCTTCCTTGCAATCCCTAGTTCCCTTCAAGGCTTTAACTCAGCAGATACTTTTTGTGAATTTTTTCCTTTGTAATTTATGCTCCTCCTCAACTTGGGGGTGTGTGGTATTTATTACACACACACACACACACACACACACACACACACACCTTTAAATATATTTGAACATACTGTTTCTTCCCAGTAGAATGCAAGGTCCTTGAGGGCAGGAGCTGTTTAAGTTTGTTTGTTTGTTTGTTTGTTTGTTTCTATATTCCCTTTGCCTGGTACATAAAAACACTTGAAAAATGTTTAATGAATCTAATTAATTTGGATTAAAAGAGACTTCTACTACTGTAATCGCCTATATATTTGCCAGTAGAATTAATTTTTCTTTGTTATAAACCTATATCATCTTCTGGACCTTAGAGGATAAAATGCTCTGATTCCCACACAGAGAACCAGAGTTATATGTGTCTCTGGACATCCTGTCTAGTTCATTTTCTCCATCTGTCTCCTCACCTCTCCTCTCTCCACCTCCTACTGATGACAAATCTGATATCAGTCATTTCACACTTCAATACAAATTCCTCAGAGGCTCCCTGGGTAGGATGGCTAGAAGTCCAGTTCCAGACCTACCAGAGGGGAAGAGGAAGGGAGGAAACTGCTTTGTGTTTAGATGTGGAATTAGTCTTTTCAGAACATAGGTCTTCCCATTCCCTTAGGAGTTAGGTTGCTCTTTCTACCCCTTCTTCCTTTCTCTTTCTGTCCCCAATTCCTACACCAAGGCCCTTAGTTCAGGTTTTAACACTTCTTCTAACCCATTTTTAGTGACCTCAGTCACCTCATATATAAAATGTAAAAAACAAACAAACAAAACAAAACCATTGGATTAAATGAGCCCTAAATTGCCTTATGGCTATGATGTTCTATTCAGTGTCATGCACAAGGACCTTAACCTTTATGAAAACAAGTGTTAGCATTTATCTTTGGTGTCCCTAGAAGTCCCTTTCTCTCTCTCCCCAGAATGCAGGTACTACAAAGAAGGCTTTCTCTTCCCTCTTTAGGAGGGACTCAAAGAGCTTTGGATTTTTTCTGGGTCCCAATGAGCTACATTTCCTCATGGTAGTAAAAAAAAGAAGTAGGCACATGGAACCAAGCTCCAAGTAGTATTTCTTTTTTGCTCTTACACAATCAAATGTGATGTTTCTCATGTAGAAGAGTTTGGATTGGGATGTGCTCTGTAGAGCAGGTATGGGGATCCATAGTCCGTAGTTCATACACTGACACACATTCCTCTGTCCCCTTCCCAACAAGGGTGCATACTCACCCTTGAAGAAATTGACATCTTGAAGAAATGATGCAGTAATCCTTTGGTTCTTGTGAAGGCAAGGGCTGTATCCAAAGAGGACTTTCTTGCCCAAATGATATAAAATTATTTTGGAAAATAACAGGTGAATATACTACTTGTAGTGGACCAGCCTAGAAATGAGGAATACCTTGGCTTAAGTTCATATTAACATCGTGATTAAAGGCAAAATCACTGAACTTCTCAATATACAAGGCAACTCTTTAGACTGAGAAGACCTATGGGGATTTCCATCTTCATTCATTGAAGTATGGGAGTAAGAGAAGTCTCCTATAACAATTTTTCCAAAGCAGAACTTTGTTAAAACCAATTTAAAGATCCTTCTATAACACTAGCTTCTGCTCTCATAACAATAGAAATAAATTGGAAAAGTTTGCCAATGTATTGACAAAATTCCAGTCATCACTACTTTCCTAAAAAGAAGGGTTAGGGCTAGGAAGAAGTAAATGTATGTAGACAATGGTTCCAGTTTAGGCAAGCATGAATGAAATCAGAACAATTTAGCAAATTTATTAATTAGGGCCTTATTGATGTCCCTAAAGTAAAACTAAGTAAAATTAAAGGGAAACCTTTATGTTGAAATTGTGGCATCCTGGCTTTATTTCTACAGCTGCTGCTTTCCAATAAGAGATAATGGGAGCAAGAATTTCACAAATGTGTAAATTGCCTATCTTGCATTTCTTGACACCACTTTATTGTTCTGTAATGCTTTCCCCCTAAGGACACTAAGGTAAAGCTTTTAAGAAAATAAATGATCTTCACAGCTATTTTTTTGTTTATAACATAATTAATGGTTTTACTATTTTTAGTCATTAGTCACAAACCTTACCTTTATAGGTTTACAGGTTTAAAAACTTGCACATTCATTTGGTCTTCAGAAACATGCAAAATAAAGTTCAGAGTTTCTAGAACTCCAAAGGAGACTGTCAGTGAATTTGCTCATTATTTTTCACTTTTATAGACATAGCTCAAGTTTGATCATAATATAAGGGGTGCTGAATAAAGTAAAAGAAACTTAAAATTAAGTAACACATTAATTTTTTCCTGAATAATAAAACACCTCATTTAATGTATAAAGCCAGATCATCCTGAAAAGAAAAAAGTAATAAATAAGGAGGTGAACAATTATTTCTGGTTTCTGTTTAGATCATTACACAATTTCCATGAGTCCTGCTTTGGGTTAGCTTTACACATGGGCCCATTGCCTGTGCCATGAGTTCTCAAACTTTTCAGCCTTGGGATCCCCTTGCATTCTAAAAAATTACCGAAGACCCTAAAAGCTTTTGTTTCAATGTGTTAGATCTATCAATATTTACTATATTTGAAATTAAAATATTTAATATGATTATGAAAACAGTTTTGACCTCAAGGGCTCTCTGAAAGAGTCTTAGTAACCTCCAAGGTTTCCTTGAAGTATATTTTGATACTTGATGGTTTAGCCCAGTGCCTTGATATTATTATTTTGGAACCTTAAAATAGATTTATCATGAAAAATGTTTGTATTTTCTGAAACTAGTTATAGAAAAGTAGCTGTAAATGATGAAGATGATCAAGAGTTGATGAATAGCAGAACAAATAAGCAGAACCAGGAGAACATTGTACACAGTAACAGCAATATTGTACAATGATCAACTGTGAAAATTTGGCTACTTTCAGCAATGCAATGATCAGGGACAATCCTAAAAGATTTATGATGGGGAATGCTATCCACCTCCAGAGAAAGAACTGGGAGTCATATGGATGCTGATCCAAGCATACTATCTTTCACATCAGTGTATTTCAGTTTTATTTTGAGGTTTTGATTTTGTATGTGTGTACTCTTACAACAATGACCTATATGGGAGTATGTTTTGTACGATAATAAAAATAAAATGAATGAAAAAAGAGCTGATGAATATAGGAAGGTCTAAACTAACCTTTATGGGCTTACTGAGATTTCTACAGACAATATTTATAAAAGATGAGGAATTTTTGATGTGTCTATAAATTACCATTGACATTTTGACTCAATCCTCTTCAACAATTTTATTAATGACTTGAATGAAGACCCTGAAAACATACTAATTAAATTTGTAGTTGGCATACAATGGGGAGGAAGAGTGAATGACTTCAATTATGACAGAATCAGAATCTGAAAATCTGGCTGAAATAATGGGATAAAGTTATAGAATGAAATTGAATATAGGTAAATGTAAAGTTCTATGTTTCGGTCATATATATTTGCAGTTATTTCTCTATCTTTCTCTATCATTTATCATCTATCACTGATATATGTGAGATATATGCATATATTAATGTAAATCTGGCTTAGTAGAAAAGTTTATGGAAAAAAAGGTTAAAGGATTTTTAGTTCACTGCAAATCAACTATGTTAGTAGTGCTTTGGGTCTACAAAAACAATGTCTAGTGTTAGTCAAACAACAAGCACTTATTAATTTTTATTTTTTCATTCTAGTAGGGGAAGATGACATAGAAAAGGAAGCTGAAATAGAGTAGGAGGAGGATGAAGGCATTTTCTGGTTTGTAATGATGAAACCTAAAGTCTTGATTGGCCTAGGGGAATTCCTTAAATGGAGGTTCTAAAAGGAGCCATCCAATCCAAGGAAGGGAAAAATGGGACAAAGGGTATTTCTGAGTTATGAATTCCAAGTAATCTTCTAGGACAAAAATGTATTATATGATGAAGAAGTTTATACTGAAGGTTGGTGAGAAATTAAGAGAAGCACAGTGTTCAGAATAAAATCATTGTACTTTGCACTAGTTAGGTGACATCTAGAGAACTGTGGTTGATTTGATTAAAGTATATCTAATGTAGAAGTTCTTAACCTAGAGTCAGTGAACTTGTTTTTTAAAAAATATTTTGATAACTATTTTAATATAATTGATTTCATTTGAAATCCTATATATTTTCTTTTATATGTTTAAACATGCTATTCTGAGCAGACGTCTTTAAGCTTCATCTGCCTGCCAAAGGAGACCATGACAAAAAAGAAAGTTGTGTCAATTCCCATTAAAGTAAAGCAAGAAAGATTTTGAAGGGATTTATATTATTAGGCATGGCTCAAGGTTTATCCTGAAGATTTAGAAACAACAAGAGAGCAGTCTTAAAATCTATAAAAATATTAGTTAAACGGGGAGGAGAATTACTTGGTGATTAGAAATAAAAGGAAATTAAATTTGACTCAATTTAAGGAAGAAAGGTTTCATTTAGATCCTCATTCTTTTCTTTGGACCATGTTTTGCTCATTGAACAACTGGAGTAAGGAATGGGGTTAAAATGGATAAGTCACTCACCAAGTGGTAAAAGATCAGAGAACTAAGAAGATGAAGATGAACTAGAAGAGGAGCTCAAAACAATAATTTCCTAGGGTTGCCCCCAGACTCCTTTATTTTTCTAGAAATGTACTTATTTTGATAGCTACACCTTTATATAGATGGTTGGACAGATAGGAAAATCTCAGATATTTGTGTCAGGGGTAGCTCAGGATCTCAACACTTCACTCTTCATTTTTTAATCTTAAGAAGCAATTAAAATTATGGCAGTATAACATCTTTCCAGAGAATACAAACTGGCAGAAGTGGAGGTTATCTGAATAACCTTCAGCAGGACCTTTTACCTTTCTGGGCCTAACTTTTTAAATATATAGATAAAGAAAATGGACTCAACCTCTGAAATGCCTTACTGCTCTACTAGATCTATGAACTATGAACTCATTGATATATTGTCCTCCTTCCTTCAGGGGAAAATCCAATTATGTAGGAGTCTTGGAAGATCTGATCAGATCTTGTAAATGAGCATTAAAAAACAAAATAAAAAATTCTTACCAAAAATTATTTCTCATGATGACAAACTTGGTGTACCTGCCTTTCAAAACCATTTATTTCCATTTCTGTTTTAGCATTCATCTCCAATACTATGTAATAATCATTGATACAGTGATCATTCTACTGATGTTCATTTAAAGGGACAAGACACATCAGCTGCCCATTTGACAAAAGGCAGTCATTTATCCAAGGTCACCAAGCAAGGCAGCAACAAGGAGAAGAAGAGTTACTTTGGGCTCCCTAAGTTATCTGGAAAGCAAAGATGAAAAGTATATGCATGGCCAGGTAGTAACAAAAATATCCATATAGAACCATATTATAAATGTATCCTTATTTCAGGAGTTATTGTTAAACAAAATAATTGATTTTGCATTCTTACCTACTTGTCTAACATAAATTATTTCTTCCCCATGGCAAATGACTACTGCAAAAATGGACACTGTAGTATGGCCAAAAGCATGGAACCTCATTTAATAGTCCATAAACAAGAGACATCTGTTAACAAATTCATTAATTAGTGTCTTGTTAGTAGTCTTATTGTGAAAGATAATCATTCGTTAGCTTAAGTAAGATTGTTCCTTGTTGAAAAGTGTCATTCTGTGAAATTATTGACTGGAGGTAGATAGGATTAGAAGTAAAAATTCTACAAACTCTGCTGTGCAAATTCAAGCATATATCTTGTTGATCTCCAATCATGGTTACAATAATATAAAGTGATTACTTAAACAAACATTTTTACTGTTAAAATGGAAGTTTAAATGTGATTTTTCATTAACAAGAATTGTTTGGTTGCAGATTAATGACCCCTCTCTCCAAAAATATATATGAATTATGTGGGCACCCCAGAAAGAATAGACAAGTTGAGGTTCTGTGATAGAATGGAATTGAGCAGTAATAAGTTTTTAAATGCTTAAAAGAAAAAGATAAGGATTTTCCAAGGCAG
The DNA here is from genome assembly GCF_027887165.1 of Monodelphis domestica. Taxonomy (NCBI): domain Eukaryota; kingdom Metazoa; phylum Chordata; class Mammalia; order Didelphimorphia; family Didelphidae; genus Monodelphis; species Monodelphis domestica. The sequence continues at coordinate 396,288,288 of NC_077229.1, read as the reverse complement.
TATTAGGTAATGAAAAGTTTACTGGGTTTGGGGTTAGAGGACCTGGGTGTGAATCTGGTCTCTGATTTTTTGACCTGTGTGTTCTTGGGCACATCAGTTCACTTCTCTTGGCTTCCCTTTCCTCATTCATAATTTAAGAGGCTTGTGAGACTTGATCTCTAAATTACCCTATAATTCTAAAACCTATGATATTATAATATTTTTTAAACATAAGACCATAAAATCATATATTTGCATACTGATTGTATTGCATATTTTTAAATTAAGGGTTGCCAGCATGAAAAAATTACATATGATGGGGTTGGGCAAGAAGAAAGGAAGAGAGATCTTCAGCTGGCCTCCATGATTCTGTAAGTTTTCTTTAAGTTCTATAAGATTCTTTAAGTTCAGGATTATTAAGTACTAAGGGATAGTTGAAAAACTAGGGAAGCATGAAAGAGAGACTCCAGGTAAGATTCTAATTAAGGAAAGATAATCTAGCCTTTACATCAGTATCTAAGAATCAGAGAGAGATAGAGAGAAAATAATGTTAGAACAAATGCCAAAAGGACTCCCATTAACTTGGTGAAGAAGGCAACTTTGACAACTGTTAAGCAATATCACAAAAGTCCTCTGAGTCCAAACAGGAAAGTTACTTACCTTTCCACTGACCAAAATATGATCATTATAGACCACCTAGCTACTGGAACCAGATCAGGAATTCTCAAGATGGGAATACATGGACCTTTAAGGGCAGGAATGTGGTGGAGACAGCACAAACTGCTGATAGGTAAAATTTCAGTATAAATATTTTCACTTCAGAAATCATTCAATTCTACAAATCAGAATTTGATCTATTGTTGATTGTCTAGATGTATGTGATGGAAAACTATTAATAAAACAGATTAAAATATGACATGTATATTTTTTCCTGAAGAGTTTATTATTAAATGATTAACACACCCATGCCCAAGGGGTTGATGGACTGATTCCAGGGGGACTGTGAATTTAAAAAAAATATTTTTATAACTGTGTTTAATACAATAGCTTTCCCTGGTAATCCTATGTTTTTTACTTTATGCACCTAAAAACATTATTTTGTAAAGCAGTCTTGTGAGAGAGGATTTTTCTTGACCAATAATTAGGATTTTCTATGGGGCACGTGGACACTTGTCACCCATAGGACATTGCAACTCTAATTATGACAGCTTTGTTGCTCAATAATTGTATCAAAATTAACTGGTCTTCATTTTGTTTTTAATTTTTCAATGTTTATAAAAGATCGTTTTTCTGGGAAGAGACAAAGGGTGGGTGATTCTTTTTGTAAGTGTAAAATAAATGAACAGCATTGTATACAAAACTTAAAAAAATGGACTTCATTGGATTTCCCAATAGAACCATGACAGAAAGAAAAAAGGTTAAAAACTGCCTACAGAATGAGAAGAAACCTAGAAATATTCAGAACAATTTGAACCTGTACTGTACTAAGCAAAGGAAGATTGCAAAAGGATTTTGCAAAATGAACTCCATTTGATTGACAGGGACATGTGACAGAATCACATGGGAGCCTGAGTTAAGATTCTAAGGTCCCAATGGAAAAAAACAAAAAACAAAAAACAATCTCCTGGAGGAAGCTTTTGGAGTTAGTGGAGATTCCCATCTTTCTATAAGGTTTCTGGCCCTTTGTAAGATACCAGCTTTTGTGGAGAAAAAAACTGTTTTTACTGGCTGCTGGCAGCTAGACAGAAGACCAAAGAACCACTTCTCTGCTGGACCTACTTTGGACGTTTCCTCTGGGATCTTGGCTCATTTACTGGACTCTGTTTTGTGAGGTTCTGGTTGGAGGGAATGTAACTTATTTGGCCTAAATAAGTTAGCCATTAGGATATTATTAAGGGAATTTAAGTTTGGGAATTAGATTTAGTACTTCCTTCTCTCTTGTTACCCACCTTCCTCTCCCTTCCCCATCAATAATTATATGTTTTCTCTCTTGTCTTTCCCCACTTACAATCCCACCATAACAGTACTCTTGATTTATTTTTACTCTATACTGTCTGTTATCAAATTTAAGTACCACTCTGATTTATCATAAAGGTGTGGATGCAGCTCTGGGTTCTCAAAGACAATGCCAGGGGAGAAAAATCTCTGATAAGTCCTACTAAGCTACAAATATATTGAGGTTTAGCCCAGTGAGTGACCTCAGCATCTCAACATTGTCATCCAAGGATGAACACAACGTAAAGCCAGAGAGTCTCACCACCTTAGTGAAGCCCCAAAATGATCAATTTGGGGAGGGGGGCTAAAGAAACTCATGAAGGTGGTATACTATGACATAGAAGGGATGATATCTGAATTGGTGACAGAACCATACTAGTAGGATCATAAATCCATGAAATGAAGAATGTTCATATTGTATCACCCAAATTCCTTTACATTGTCATATAAGAGAAGGGATTACAATTCCACATATCAATCAAATAATAGACATGTTTAAGGTTTTTAAATGGATAAAAAAACCCTTCTACATCTTGCGATCACTTTGTCAGGTAGGAATTCCTTTTAGTCAGTGCAAGAAAGGAATATCATAATTGTCTAATTAAACAAACTAACCACCTACCTGGGAGCTTTAAATAACAGAAGACATTTTAGCAGTTATTCATTCAAATGGTGGATCAAATAGCAGATATTAGTTCAGAAGATTTTCGTGAAATATCTTAGAGGCATTTATTGTTGAGTTTTTCTTCCCCTCTGATTTCTTGTTCCTTCCAACCATTTACAATGCTATCAGAGAAACTGGACCAAAAGTACAAAATACATCCAAAAGACAAGCTGAGGACAAGCACAAACATAGATACAAATGGGTATCAAAGGGTAGCCACCAGTGGAAGGAAGTATCTGCATGGACTCAAAGAAAAGACTCCCAGAACCAAGATTTATAAGGTTACCCTTTCTTCACATGTTTGTTACCATTGTACTCACAGTCTTAGCTCAAACTTCACAAGGACACTGCACTTTGGAGGAAGTGTATAGTACAGGGATTGGCAAGGTGCTTTTCTTATCACACCATCTTAGTAAATACCTTTATAAAAGAATCTCTGATTGTCAATGGAGTCAAATTGGTGAGGGATCATGAAAGACGGTATAAGAATCTTAACTCCTAAGAGTTATTTATAGAATTCAAATATTATAATCAGATACCCTCTTTAGATTCCAGACTCCTAGCATTATGGAAAAATTAGAAGTGACCTTGAAGGGGGTGCTATGCTGGTAATGTTTAATTTCATGCTTTTTTAGACTAATGTGAACTGGGTTAGGGACAAGAGTACCAAATAAGAGGAAGGGAAAGTCTCGGACCTAAGAGCACAGTGTTTGAGAGAAATGTCAGTCATCCATTATTACTCATGGATATTTCTTGTTATATTAAATAAAACCTGTGACAAATTTGTTATCTTGTTGACCTAAACAGTTGAATGGGAGGTAAGTACCTTTCTTAATAGTTGGTATATACTTTAAAACTTTGTTCTAGTTGTTCTCATCCACAGATTCCATATGCAATCAGTCAACTGTATCTCTCTGTCCAACTCAGTTCAGTAAAAACTAATTAAATACCTACCATGTGCAAGATAAGCACACCACACAGAGGCAAAAAAGAAAAGAAATGGAAAAAAAAGAAAAAAGAGAATTCCTTGCCCAAGGACTTTACATTCTCTCAGGAGGAAATTTCATTTACAAATAAAAGTAAATACAAAGTAATAAAAATATATTTCAAAAGGGCCAGCAAAATTTAAAAAATAATCAAAGCTAAAGTAAATATTGTAATAACCTGGGATTAAGAAGAGAGCTACTCTTGTTTAAGAAAATGGATCATTTCAACTAGTAAAGACAGAATTTGGATCACTTATATAACAAAATTAAAACTATCACCCACTGTCTTTCATTAGTAGATATGGAGTTTGATTTTTGCTAGCACTACTCATAAATAGTCAACATATAATTTCCTCTCACTTCCCAGGGAAACATATAGTCCTCCAGGTTTATATTACTACCCTGTGTGCCAACCTCCTCCCCTATTTAGGGAAAGGACCCTGAGTCACTTAAAGAATTAACTCCCTCCCCCTGAAACTACACAGTCCATATAACTTATAGCATCAGTGAAGGTCAATATTATAGTTTTCTCTTCCACATTGTATCTCTATCTCTTGATTTCCTTTGGCTCTGCATTCTCTCCTTTAAGAGCATCTCTGCTTGGTCCTCTTCAACAGGCAAAACCTGAAAAGGATGAGGAGAGAGAATAAGAGCCTCTCTAACCAGCTTTAATCTTTCCTATCTCTCACTTCTTATCCTCCTTACACTCCTCAGGTTTTAACCTTTATTCAAAATTGTCGGCTTAATTTTGGCTAGAGAACTCAATGGCTAGAGAACCAAGCCTAGAGAGAAGGGGTCCTGGTTTCAAATCTGACATCAAATAATTCCTAGTTGTGTGATCCTGGACCTCTCTGATCCCAACTCCAAAGGTGTTAGTCCGTCAATCAAATCACCCTCAACATTCCATCCTCTCCCCTGCAACCTGCTCTTACAACGACCTTGAGGGTTCATTTCAGAATTAGATCTATGAATCTATCATCCTGTCAAAGAGGAGAGCACTCTTGGGCATAGAGATCAAACTCCCAAAGAACCAGAGGATCCCAGGCATATCTGATTCATTTTGGCCATACTTTCCCTGGTATTTCTCCCTTGCTGGTCTGCTATGGTGCTTTTGAATTTGATAGCTCTCTACGAAAGTAATCAGGAGCATTGGAAAAGCCTCTCTAAGTAACAGAAATTTCATATGTACTATCAAAAGTTTCTTCCCTTGATAGTAATCTTCCCCTCCCTGCCACCAACTCTTACCTTTCTTCTATCCTAGTGTCAATTTAATGATGGAAGAGTACCAAAGGGCTAGGCAATTGGCGTTAAGGGGCTTGCCCAGGGCCATATAGCTACGAAGTGTCTGAGGTCAGATTTGAACCCATATCTTCCTGACTCCAGGCCTGGCACTCTATTCACTGTGCTACCTAGCTGCCTCTCTTAAGAATAATTCACAGCTGTTCAACCTCTTCCCGAGAGACCTGCTTATTCTTGTCAAAGAGTTCTCTCTCCTTTACCCCAATCAAAGACTGTCAAATGATTTTAAATATGGGATTTCCTTCCATTGCTCTCAGGCTACAGGTCATAGGCTGAAATATAATTTAATACTAGTACCACAGTGCTGTCACTTAGGCGACATAATACTACTAATAAAATAAGAATACTAATGTTGACAAATAAGACATTTATGATTTTAAAAGCATTTTCATTTACATGATCTCATTTTATCCTCATAACAAACTCCTAGTGGCCACAGGCCAATGCTAAAGAATCTATCAAGTCAACAGTTTCCCAAGGAACATTAATTAATCAAGCTAGCCTAGAATAGGCTTTTAATATGATGAAATGCAACAATTTCTACAGCAGAGCTAGAAAAATATATTTCATTCGATCCAGTGGTTGGATACTGTTCTTTGATTATATCATTTAGAAAATGTCACCCATGACCTTATATGTCCCATTGTAATCCTTGTAAAAGAAAGACAGCATGGAGTAGTGGATAGCAGGCCAAATTTTGTCTCTGGTGTCTTTTTTTTTTTTGAACCTGAAACTTCCCTCCTATATGCTAGCCCACTTTTATAAATGATAAGTTCCTTCTAGGAGTACTCATTTTGGGAATGGACCTAGAACTGGCCATTGTTCCCCACCTTGATCCTATAAGGGTGTAAAAGGGGTTAATTATAAAAGGTTGGGCTGGATTATTCAAGAATAGGGTCACCAGGAATTTTAATTAAATTCCAAAGAGATTTTATTTATAATTTATTTACAAAATATAGAAAGAGAGAAGTTATAAAATCAGAGAGGGGATAGGGTAAGATACCTAGCTTAAGCACTAAGTATTTTGCTCTCACCCCTGGCTCAAAAACAGGCAGGGGAGTTTAGTCCTTAACCTGAGAGGCCTTGACCCTTGTAGCTGAGGACCTGAGGATATAGGGAGCCTCTCTCAAGAGGATAGGTCTCTCCTGAGGCTAGTCTCTTCAGAAAATCCAGGAAAAGAGTCAGTCTTTTCTACTCACCACATGTCAGTCCAAAGGGGAGAGATTCAAGGACAGTCTCACCATATACAGGGTCTCAGGTCCAGTCAGAAGATTCTTCACCAGCCTCCAACTTGAACTTTGAACTCCAGAAGAAGATGAACTCTCAAATCTCCCTAACCCCATAGGAAGTTTTAACTCCCTTTAAAAGACACTTTTTTTGAGTCACTTCCTGTGACTTCCTCCAGTTTCACATCTACCAATTATAGTTGAAGCTTTTCTTAGGACTGCCCAGGGGGCGGGACAATCAGTTTGATTCTGGTCACCCACTATTGCACATGTGGGTCACAGACCTCCCAACTCAGCTGTACGTAGGGTATTTACACTTTTGGTGATTAAATCTAAAAATGGGCTGGGGAGTTAATTTAATCTTCATAATCTGGGGAGAGATTTAATTTAATCTTCACAATTCCTAAACTTTGTTCCCAGGCTTTTGGATAAATACTCTCCCACTCCCATTTTTGTCTCCCTTTTATGTATTGTATTTCCCACATTAGAATATAAGCTTCAGGAAGGTAGGGATTGCCTTCCTTCCTTCCTTCCTTCCTTCCTTCCTTCCTTCCTTCCTTCCTTCCTTCCTTCCTTCCTTCTTCCTCCCTCCCTCCCTCCATCCCTCCTTCCCCCTTTGTTCGTTCGTTCCTTCCTTCCTTCCTTCTTTCTTTCTTTCTTTCTTTCTTTCTTTCTTTCTTTCTTTCTTTCTTTCTTTCTTTCTTTCTTTCTTTCTTTCTTTCTTTCTTTCTTTCTTTCTTTCTTTCTTTCTTTCTTTCTTTCTTTCTTTCTTTCTTTCTTTCTTTCTTTCTTTCTTTCTTTCTTTCTTTCTTTCTTTCTTTCTTTCTTTCTTTCTTTCTTTCTTTCTTTTCTTTTACAACATAGGTCATTTTGCTATTGACCTGAATGTCTTGGTCATAGGTCTTGGGATCATCCCACCAGCAAGGCCAATAAAGACTCAACAATCATTAAAGTGAAGATTTTAAAGGAAGTGAGAATCAAAATACCACCATTTCTCTCCACCAATTAAAAAGTGAAGAAATTGAAAATGAGTATTGAAAAATGGATCCAGAAAGAAATAGTAAAAAACAAAGAGAGAATCATCAAAATATGCTGTCTTTATCCCTAAATGCTTTATGCTTTGTGTTGGAATATGACTTCACAGACTTGGCAAATTTGTCCCCTCAGGAACATGAGAAATCATGGATCAGAGGATCAGAGCCAAATTCCAACCTTGTTTGTTGTAAAACACACATATCTTTTAAGCAAGACATTATTTCAGAGATCATTGGATGAAAGTGGAACTAAAGATATGTAAGTGAGCATTGTGTTATTTCCAGGCTAATAGGAATACAAATTTTCAGTATTCAGTTGTTCTCTAAGTCCAGAAGAACACATCATTCCTATTTACCTTGGCAACATTGACTTACAGATTGCTTAACATCCAAGATCCAGGTGCTATGAAGAAGACTTGTACCTCAAAACAGAATCCATGAGAAAAGTGAAGTAAATATTTGGATCATTGAAAATATTTAATTGCCTGAAATACTTAGATAATTGAAGCAAAATGAGAATTTAATTTCCATAATTTGGACAAACTCATCCTTCCCTTTGTGGGTACAGCATTGGCAAACTTTTTTAAAATTAGCAGTATTCTTCAGATTCATATTTCTAAGAGTGGTTCAGGCCATTTTGGGAACATTTATGTAACTACTTTTTGCTGTGGCACTTTTTACTTGCAATATGTTATTAAGAAAGAGAAATGGGGGCACAGGTCTATGAATCAATCTAGTCATTGACCTTTGGGTCAATGAAATGTGGCTCTTACCTTTTAAAATGCAAAAATTACTGTAAAAATTCTCAAAATGATGCTATCAGCCCTTTGTGAACACAGAACCAATTAAAACTGTCCAGCAAAGGTTTATAGCTTAACTGGGAGTGGGTTCAATAGAAAATGTACTTTTGTGCAAATCACTTCTCCAGGTTCAGAGTTTCTGCTACATATGCCAAGCTATATGCACACCCCATTCATATTAGAATAATCCAGATCAGAGTGGATCAAATTTTCCCCTACAAACAAATATTTCCATCTCAATGATTTTAAGGTACTTTGAAGGTTGGTTCACTGTGGCCCTGCCCTTTAATGCTCTTTAGATAGCATTTTACAAGGTAGGACAAGAAAAAGAGTTTGAGATATTGAACTTTTATCAGAACAAATAAAATTCAAGGTGGGGGTAAATTACATTTAAATGAGATAAGAGAAAATAGCTATGTCTCATTCTGTTCTACCAGCCCTAAGAACATTTTGGATCTAACATTTCTCTCTATCACACTTCTCTAATATTCATGGGATGTTCTTTTAAACTCTTGTCATGTCACCAGAATCTCCACTGTGAGCATCATCTGAAGAAATTACATTTTCGTAATATCAATAATCCACTGATAAAAGGTTTCTATTACTAGATATTGAGACTATTTCCAGAAATTAATGGAAGAAAATAGTATGTCCAAGAAATACTCATAAGAAAGAATGGCTTTGTTTCTATGTTAATTAGCTAATTGTCTGCCTAAACCCTAAAATTCCCTCTACCAAACACTCAACCTCTTTCTTTTCCTTCCATTTTTTAAGGCACTGCGATACTGAGAAATTTAATTGATATGACTTTTATTTTCTGTTTTTCTTAATCCATTAAGGAAAAAACCCGAGAATAGGCCACATACCCACTTGCAATTTTGCATGCAAGCCTAGAAAAAAAGTAGGTGACATAAATCGCGTGCATAATCTCAGGAGACAATCATTTTAAATCTTAATTGGCTGCCTTTTAAATATCATTTAAGGTCTGGTTTTCTCTGCCTCTCTCTCTAGTTAAGAAGGTGTTGTGTCAAAGTCTATTACCTTGCTGGACGTCTCTCCCCAAGTTAAAAAAATAGAACCATCAGCAGAGGTTTGAGAGGTCGATAAAGCTTTTAGATTTGGAGATGTTTTCAGGGAGCCCATTTCCTGCGGCTAAGAGTTGTTAATGGAGCTTAAGGAATTATCTTATGACTCGGGCTGGGAGAGCAGTATATTTCTTCGCTCCTGTTCCCTTGTCGAGGCTGAATATGCTGCTGTCAAACTCGCTTAATGAAAAGTAACGCGTCGCTGATTACAGTTTTATTTGGGCTCTATGTAAAAAGCGCCGTTAATTTAGCATCCCCTCCTTTGTGTGTTTGAATTTGCCATGGCTGAATGATTTAGAGTCTCTCAGTTTCCAGCCTTTTTCTTTCTCTTTTCTTTCTTTCCTCTCCTCTTTCTTTTACATTCTTCCCTTTGTATCTCTCTGACTTACACTTCTCTCCCTCCTCCTCTCTCCCCTCTCCGGACCCATCGACAATGATCTTTTCCTTGCCCCGTTGAATCAAACACTTAGAATTTATTTCTTTCCCTTCTCCTAAACCCCTCTGCTGACTCTCCTCAAAGAAGTTGGGAGATTTCACTTCGAATGTTCTCCATGGGTATGCTTAAAACCTTTAAGGAAATGGGAAGGAGAAGGGGAGTAAAGGTATTGTCATCTACTTTCGGAGATCAAGCAAGTATTCTACAGAAAGCTTAGGTAATGGAAACCATGAGGTGTCTGGTTCCTGGAGAAGAAAAAGGAAATGTTCCCGCTTTCTATGGGCTAAAATGACTTCTAAGTTCCTCTAGCACTTTATCATCCTTTGCTCCCACTCCCCAATGTCTCTAACCCCCACATTCTTTGGATTTATTCAAATAAGGCTCTAAATCCCTTTGGGCCAACTCTCTTCTTCCCTCTCTCCCTTCCAGATATATGCTAAGGCTTTCCTATTCCAACAGGAGTTTATTTTTCATGCAATTTCCTAATTCCATTGGGAAGTACATGGCAGGAGCCTGAATGGGTATGAATGAAAGCCACAGGTAGGCCAGGACCCCCTAAAGCTTAGTAAACTTGATGAAAGCAGTGAACTCTCGGTGGGCAGCTTGTGCTAGCTCCTAGTCCAGCTTATCCTGTTTCTCTATCACCATCAAGTATGGAGAAGACACCTTCTGAAAAACAGCAGCTCCACGAGGTAGATACTCATTCCTTCTGGGAAACCAGGCCAGACTCTCCTCCTCCTCCTAGGCTAGCCTGTCCTCACCCCCAGAAGTGTGGGATCAACCCTGGGCCCCTTGGCCATGCCTCCTATCCCAGGCGTAGAACCCCTGCGGCTCTGCTTCCGGCCCAAGTTCTCGCTCCTCTTTCTGTCCCTTCTTCCTCCCTCTTCTCCCTTCATCTTTTATCCCCTCATCATCCCTGTCCTCCGTGCCTTATTTTGGCTGAAAATGATTTGCTTTGTCTAAAGGGTTGCAGTGGAAGGCTCCGGGCGGCCGCTCTGGCTGCATTAAAATTCCTGCTGGCCCAGCTTCGAGCTGAAAACGCTTCTCCCCCGAGACTCCACTTTCGCTATTACTGTCAAGTACCCTTGACTCTTTATTTTTGCCCTTTTATCTATTACAACTAATTCGAGTTCTTTTGCCCTTTTCAGTCTAAGACGTGGGCTTTCTGTAAAGCCTCCCCCTGCCACCGAGCTCTCTGTGTGCGGAGCCTTTAGAAATTGAGGGGTTTACTGTCAAAATGAAAATTTCACTTCAAATTATCTTGGCTGATGCACGTTTTCCAGGCCGGGGGCTCCTGTCTCAGCCTTTTGACAGCCAGATCAGCGGAGAGGTTCAGTGATCTCGATAATATCATCCAAGAGAGCGAAAGTCAATACAATGACAGGGAATATGACTGGATACAATCCAATTACAGCTGCTTGCAGCAAGGGGAAGGGTTTGATCTACTCTTAGCCCCCCAGATTCCTTTATTCACTAGTTCCTCTGAGATGATTGCTCTCCAAAGTTCGGGGACCCCTGTGTTTTCCTTTAGGCACAGGAGTGTATAAGTGCCAGTAAAAAAAAAAAAAAATCCTTGAAAAGAATAGTGTTGACACTTTTAGTTGTTGCAAAAGTTCCTGGCCAAACCTAAGGTGCCCACTAGGTTTAGGAATTTGACTTTTTTTTTTTTTTGCCGTGATTTAGTCCTCTATTGTTCAAGTTCCCCCTTCTCCCACTTTATTCTGCCCCTTCCCATCCCACCTCCTCCCCCAGCTAATCATATCCCTTGTCAGTAAAGAGAACTCTGTCAGTCATAGCCTGCCATCAGTCGGCCCAATCTTATCTGTTTTCTCTATCTTTCCTCTTTGTCTGCCAATCTCTTAATCTCTTAATCTAACACCCAGAATGCCATCTTTCTCTTCTCTGAAATATCTCTTTATTATCCCCTTTCTGTGGTGTCTTAGCTATTACTCTGCTTTTAACTTCTCCTAAAATGCTGAGAACTTTTCTCTTAAATTTAGTATTTAAAAGGCTTATTGGAACTAAATGGCTAGTGGCCTGAGAAATTTCTGAAACTCACAGATAGAAAACACTCTTCTCTATTTAATGTCAAACCCCCACAAAGCATCTGTTCTGAAATGCTGAAATATTCATGGAGAGTAAGCGGTTCTCCACCCTACTAGAGGAGCTGGAAGCTCAAAGGGTGAGTTGAGAAAAGGAAGAAAAAACACAACCTACACACTAAGTTTTCCATATGAAGAAATCAATTTGCCTTCACTTTTGCTGATGTTAGGATGCAGAGGGATCTACTTGTATTTCTCCCAGCCCAGTCAGTTTGTTGGCTGGGATATTCCCTGCCCCCATCTCCCCCAAGGCTTCCCAGGCCTCTGGAGCCATGTTCTTTTCCTTCCTTTTAAAAACCCTCAACTACAACCACCCTATCCCCCACCCTTTTAATATTTTAACAAATTTAGTGCACAAATACAGTTTGGATTGATTTTTTAAAGGGATGGACATACGGATCTAACTGTTGAGGCTGTTTTCCCTTTGGAGGTGGAGGTTGGGGGGGGGGGCTGTGAGAAACTGTCAGACTCATCAAACATTGGTGATAGATGGAACAGAGTTCTTTCCAGCTGGGAAGGGCCACTAAGAGAAGCCTGATCCTCTCTTAGTTATCACACACAGCCCAGGGGAAACTTCAGGGGTTAAACTGTGGGTATGCTAACAGGATAAAGAAATCAAATTTCTCTCAGGTTCCAGTGTCCTGTTGGGAAAGGATTTTAGAAAGTCTAAAGGTTCTGAATTTTTTCTTTCCCTCAACCTGATAGAGTGATTATCTAATATTTTTTAAAATGTAAATCTTGTTATGTAGGCAGATTTACTGATATAGAGATTCAGAAAATATTGGCCCTATTGTTCTTCCCCACTTCCCTTTTGTTCTTTGGAATTAATAACATCTTTGAATATTTACCAGTGCAGAATCCTAAATCTGGAATTTAGTCATAGGGCAATGCAAAACACCATCACTCGGTTTTATTAGTATTATTATTTTAAACCTCTGAAACAAGACAATTCATTGATGTGAACATACCTCTTTAAAACATCTTATTGTAAAGTTAAGTTTGTGCAATAGTGTAAACCTGGGAGAAGTGCTGTTTGTGAGAATTATATACTAACAATGAAATCAGAAGGGAAAAGTCTGAAAAGTCTTTATAACTGAGATTGGCATGCCTGAAATGGAAAACTCACTATTGAAACATTGCCTCAATGTAAACCTTTGCATGTAAACTTTCTGTTTGATAAGTATTCCTAAAATATTGCAGGTGCTTTTCCCCTTCTTTTTTCTTTCTTTAGACATGAAGTTAAATAAGGATCCCGGCACTGATTTCTTTTCAAAGTTGTAGACAAGAGAAACTCTTCTCAGGAAGGAATGAAAATAGTCTCTCCGATTAACCTAAGCAAAAGAGACTTTTAAATCCTCTGTTTTGGATTACTTGGCTTAACATGGTTGGTTTGCTTGCTTCTTGATTTGTTTTAGGTTTATTTTTATTTATTTATTTATTTATTTGTAGAAAAAAAGTTTATTCTTCAAACTTAAGCTCTTCCCCCTCCAGATTGCCCCCTCCCCCACTCTCTCCGTTCCGTTTGTGTCCACTTCCGCCAAGGATAAGAACATTCTGGGCCCCAGTGGGGGCGGGACTGTTAGGAACAGAACATTTTGCTGCCAGATTTGGGAAAGGAGAGAAGCTCCTTATTGGAGTCATGGTGGTGGTGGTGTGGGGGGAAGTTTGCCAGATGCCCCTTCAGCATGTCCGTGCTGTTTCCTAGAGAGCGTCCTAGGGCTCCCGTTTCCAGTATGGCTCCTTTGGTCGTAGCCCAGGACACCGTAGTGTTACTCAAGGCCTGGTTCAAAGTACTGTGCCTGAAAATAGGATCGTGAAAGACCCCATCCACCCAGTTTCTGAGACTGGTGACAGGGGAATCTTGATGCCTGTCGAGACCGCTGGGAGCCGAGACTGCAGTAGAGGAAGAAGAAGAGGAGGCAGATGAGGAAGAAGAGGAGAGTCCTTGGCGCTTTAACATGCAGGAGGGGTACTCAGTCTGGTTCAAAGAAGTGGCTGTGTGAGCTAGGGACCAGATCCGGGGCTTGGCCTCCAAGATTTGGGACTCTCCAGGCTGCTGGAAGCACATTTTAGAGTCGCAGCCCCTCTGTCGCCCTCCCACTACTAGGTCTTGCTCACATTCATCTACTACGCTCTTGAGGCAGTTCTTGGTCCGATCCACATCTTCCTCCAGCTGGACGCTTCCAGGGAGCGACATTTTGAGGGAGGTAGCAGTTTCCTTGCAAGGGTCCCCTGGGCAGTCTGCGCCTCCCGAGGCTGCCCGCATGTGGCTGCTGTCCAGGTGCTGGAAGGGCGGCTTCAGTTCGCACTCTGAGCTCTCCGACTCAATGGGGTCAAAATCATCTAAGTCACTTAGCTCAAGTTCCTTCTCTTCCTTGTGGACCCGTTCTGCTTAAGTTGGGAATGAGGTGAGGGAAGGCAAAAAGAGAGACATTTAAAAGTTAAATAAAGCAACCCACGAAGTAGTTCTCTTTCTCATCTCCATTTAACATTAATCTGGACCCCTAAAGGATCTCAATAAAGAGTCGAAGAAAGCAAGGAGAATGTTTCCTTACCTCCGACTCTCTCATCTCTTTCCCCTTTCCATCAATTGTCCCAAAAGACAATTTGGGAGGGGGCAGTGATTCCCCACAGTAAATTAAAAAGAAAACCAAGACCCTAGAATAAAGACAAATTGTCCTCTTCCCTTTTTAGGAACATTACTATTGGCACCTTCTCTTCGCATTCCATACCTTCAGGGCCACCAGTACCCACAATTGGAGCGAAGATCCATCTTTTCCCCTCCCTCTTCCTACCCAGAGTCAAATGTTACCACTTCAACCAACCATCATTCTTCTCATTCTTGAGGTGGTCTTCCTGGGACTCTTCCTCTCCCTCTTCTTCCTCCTCATAGGGCCTTTTCTCATCTGAGCATTTGTTTCGAGGTGGCCAAGTCATTTTGTTCTCTTTCTTGAGCCTCCGTCGGGCATTGGCAAACCAGGTGGAAACCTGTGTGAGAGTCATCTTAGTGATGATGGCCAGCATGATCTTCTCACCCTTTGTCGGATAGGGATTCTTTCGGTGCTCCTGCAGCCAGGCTTTCAAGGTGCTGGTGGTTTCCCTAGTGGCATTTTTCCTTCGTGTTCCCCCGTCCATCGTGCCATACCTGGGAAACAAAGGAGAGAGGTGTTGGCAAAGTAAAGTGACCTGGGTCAGGCAGACTACCATGTGAGTGCTGTCGGAAACTTAACCCTTATGACCAAGACAGGAGAAATCCTATGTTTAGTTGTGTTTGCTTTTTATAGAACCAGATGGATAGGCAATTTTTGGCAGAGTTAAAGCCTGCTTTCAAAGGCTTAGACGGAAAAGAACAATGTTTGAACAAAGTTGAGCCTGTTGGAAAGTATGCTAAGCCTTTCTCCAAAAGAAGTTATTTAAGTGACCTCAGGATGTAAAGGTTAATAGACATATTTCATAGGATTCCTTTATTAATCATCCATCCCACTCCTTTGTTCTGGAAAACATTAAAAAAGAAAAGCAGAAGATTCTGGACTATACTTGAATATTTAATGCACACAGCCAAGAAAGAGCACTAGTGCCCAGTGTGAGTAAAAGGTTGAAAAGGCTCAAGTGGAGGTTTTGAGGTTTTAAAACTAACAAACACCACAGAAGTAATGACTAACTGGACTATCATTTTGTGAAGAGTCCAGGCCCTACAGAAGGTTCTCTCTGCCTGGCAAAGAACTCAGAATAAGAGGAAAGATTTTTACACACCAATAATATTGGGGAAAGGGAAATCTGGGGTATTGTGTACACCCAGATGGGTTGGAGTCTCTGAGGTGGGAATCTAGTTGACTACTTTATCACATTGAAAACAGATTTCACTATGTTTACTGCAGAAGTGAACTTTCTATTTATCCAAAACCACAAAAGAAGGGAGAGAAAGATCTAAGTAAGAGTTTGTCTGGGGTTTGTGTACCTGCCTGAGTATGCTTGGGTTTTTATTTAGTCAGCTTATTTTTAGCTAGGAGAAAGAGATTTAGGTCCTTCTGGGGCCAGTTTCCCCATTCCTCTTCTTTCCTCTCCAGTCCCCCTCCACCTTGGGCCAGCCATCAGGTGTCTGCCTGAAAGCCCATGACTTAAGTCAGATGTTTTATTTAAATAGCTAAATATGAAAGCTCACAAGAAAGTCTGTACTGATTGATTCCTATTATACTCTCTGATCAGCTCTGGAATCTGCTTATCCCTCCTATCTCTGAGGTCTTCTCTAGATAGACCAAGGATAAGATGTGCAAGAGATTAATATCTCCCTTCTTGCACAGTCACTTTTCAAAAAATGAGTGGTCACATGAAGAAAGTCAACCCACCAGTAGTACTTAAAACCTGCAATGTATATGGGAAATATTCCCATTGGAATTCAAGTGGTGAGGCTGAGGAGCAAAAACATACTTAAGACCCTTTCTCCTTGATGGAGGGCTTTAATTGTTGCTTCTTACCTGTCATATTGATACTGGCTGAGCGTGTGGTCATAGGGATAGTAAGCTGCTGCTGCCTGCGTGATGCCCGCATGCGCAGATCCAGTCCCATCTTTTGAGTCGAAACTATTCTGTAACATTAAATCAAGCTTGTCGGTTTATTAATCTTTTTATTCCTCTAGGGGAATTAAAATACACTAATCTGGTTACATTTCTAATGGAATACAGAATATCTCTAGCAATACTTCTCCTAAAAATAAAGTTTCTTGTGGAGCCTTTATTTCTGAGCCCCAAAGTGCATATGAACTCTTAATTCCTACAGACTGGAAGTAGAAAATGTAAAGGAAACTATTTTGTATTTCTCTCCCCTTCTCCTTGTCTCTCTCCCTCTCTAATACACAAGATGAGGAATACTGTGTGCAAATGCAAAGTGCAATTAGCATGTTTAGTTCATAAAAATATATCATCTCCTGCACATAGAACCCAAGGCTACCAGCTGGACCACAGAGCCCTAGTGACCCATAGAAACTTTGCTTGAGTCTGATCCATTCAGTTAAAAAAAATGTTCTGTTGGTGCTGATCTAGAAATATATCTATTAACTTTGGAGTAAGAAACAAAAGCAAGGGAGGAGAAATAGGGAAAGGTGAACAGGAGTAGGAAAAAAAAAACAGAGAAGAAAGGAGTAGAATAAAGAAGTTCTAGTCGGGAAGGATTTCGAGTTGAGCTGAGCGTCTGGGGTAGGAGGTGAGAGTGGGGGAGGGCGACTGGTTCCCAAGACTTTAATCCCAAGTGCTATGGAATTTCAGCAGGAGGGAGATCAATAGACACATTAACCCTCACTATAATGATGCCAAAGGAAAAGCTCATTCGAAGGTGTATCGATTCTTGGGGACCTGGACACATGCAACTTTAGACTTTAAGCCCCAATAGCTCCTGCATCACTGGCATTCATCATTAGCACCATTACTCGCCAGCACCTAGGAGGCAGTAATTTATCGAGCAATTGACTACTAATTTTCAGAAGACCCCAATCTCCATGAGCAAACAGACCCAAAGAACTATCTTGCGAATGCCGAACATCAAATTTCAGTTATCAGCACTACCCACCTCAAAGCTCCAAGACCTTTATTGCAAGGGGACATGCCGTTCCACATGAGGGGAAAAAGATTCCCTAATTCCCTGTCTGTCGGTCTGTCTCTCTGTCTCTCTCCCTTTCTCCCCTCTTTATTTCTTCTTTCCTCTTCCCTCTTTCCCCTCCCCCACCCCTCTCTCTTTTCTTTCTGTCCCGTCCCTAACACGTTAGCCTAATCCTAGGAACCCTGAGTGGCAAGTTTGTTTGAGGGATTTTCCTTTCCTCTGTCCCCATCCCCTATGTCCAGAGCAAGCTTACCAAAGAATAGAAGGCAGACGCTTCAGTGCCATAGGTAACGTAGTTTCCATAGCCCTGGGTACCGGTATAAGGGTTCCCATAGACTCCCAAGGCTGCGGCGGAATTGAGCTCATGCCTAGCTGTGGCCAGCAGCCTGCTCTCGTACACAGGACAATAGACTGGGGTCTGAGCTGAGCCAGCTGCCCCGGAGTCTGCTAACGTCCGGCCGCTAGATTCACAGCAAGTAGTCAGGGAATTAGTGGTCATCAGGAACTGAAAAAAGAAAGAGGGCTTGAGGGCAGAATGGGTGTTTGGGATGAAATCAATGAGAGAGAAAGAACAAATTTCCAGCATCCACAGACAAATGCCAGGCGTGGGGGTGGGGGGCTCGGTAAGGAGGGGGTTTCTGCTCACCACTCTCTTGCAGTGAATGAAGATTTAGGATCTCTTGAAAGGTACCAGCTCAATGCCTGCTCGTTTGTGAACATAGTAACCCCGACTGGTACATCCGCCCCCTCCCCACCCCATCCCCAATCATCTAATGGGAATATATTTTAGGTAAAGAGGGGGTTCTGAATATCCAGAATATATAGGTGAAACATTCTCTTTAAACTCCCTTCTTTAGAAGAACTTTTGCGCCCCAGCCCCATCTTGAAATGATTTGATCCCTCTTGCCACATAAAGATTGCCCCTCCCCTAACGACCCTTCCCCTAAACTACCTTGTTTACATTAGCTCCCGAATTCAAATGACCACACCGACCCAAACACACACACTCATCTGTTATTAGCCTGCTGTCTGAGGCATTCTCCAATATGCCTGCAATTACTCATTTAAGGCACTTTGCTGTTTCCTCTTAAAAACAAAAACAAAAACAACCCTCCCCCCCAAGATCTGAAGGATCAAGTGAAACCTGGAGGGAAATGATTCTCCTCCCCGAACCTTGCTCCTCTCCCCACCAGTTCATCCCCTCCAGGTTATACTGAGCGCGTCTTTCCTTCTTCAAAACACCTAAGGCAGAGGAACCAAACTCTCGCTGCAAACATCCCTTGTACCGTGGTTTAACCAATTTCACGCTCTCCTGGTAGCTCTTCACTTTTTACCCAAGCAATCCCGCAGCCCAAAGCCGGTTCGGAGGTGGCCAGTAATCATTGGTATTCAATCAATTATCCTCCGTAGACCATCAGGTCTTACCTGTGGTGCAGAAGAGTAAGGGTATCCAAACTGAGGGTATGACATGGTACAGAGGTTCCTGGTTATCAAGGAGCGAGGAGAGGCGTCTGCTCTAACACGCTACCGCAGCTGGGCTCTGCTCTACCGTACCAACTGATTGGTGACCACAGGTTCCTAGATGCTTATAGGACGAAGCAGAACACCATATTTAATTTATCTACTTGCATCTTAAACTTTTTTTTTTTAACTGAGGAAAAAATGATCTGTAATGATTGTAGTAGCTATTCGTTTAGCCCTGGAAAACAAAAACCACACAAGGGCACAGAGATTGACCAACCCCGTGGCGACACAAATACATATTTTGCAAAAGAAAAAAAGGGGCAAAAAGTCGCTGGCAAACACGTCAAGTCGGATGTACATTGTTTTAAACAGCACAGACTGACGTCAGATAAAATCTACTCAAACTGACCTGACTGCAGGTTTAATATTCATTTGAAGCACATCTAATTGTGTTCGTGTGTGTGAAGAATGCACAAACCCGAATATGTGGCTGCACTGAGAACGTGAATGCGAGTGGGGAATACACGCGAAAAACAAATAGCACTTTTTATGGTTTTCATCTGAAGAATCAATATTGCACCGACTAATGATTTTTTCTCCTTAGTCACTGAAGAATGGTAAGCACTTTTAATTAGAAATTAATTAATGAGCAGCTGCTTCTTCCCACCCCACTGTAATAATTAGTCTCAATTACAAATGAGACATATGAAGGGACACACGAGTGAGTCTTCATTTAAGATTTAATCAACAGTTAAAATTAGCACTAACATTGGCAATAAACCACAGGACAACGACTTCTATTTTCTTTGTATCCTTTACTCCAGATGGGTTACTGAATGTAAAACTCTTAGGCTCAGGATCTAAGAAAAAATTGCCGGCAGTAGCATTTACAGGGCAATGGAACTGGAGAAAAACTTCAACTATAGTTCTTGTTTTTAAACGGAAAAGTACACACATACACATATTTATATTTGTATCTACATATGTATTTAGCCAGGCTCTTCTCACAGCCTATGGAACCAACAATCCAAGTTTGGGTTTTCAGAATAAATGTCTCTCTCCCCAAAAAGTTTTGTACCTTCTTCTTTCTCTCTTTTAAGTCTGGTGAATGTTTTATTTTTCCCTCCACCCAACAACCTGGGGCAGGCTCCTCGACCTCTCAGTCTGTCTCCTTATCTCTAACAGGAAAAGTTTAGACTAGATGACTTCTAAAGTCTATTTCAACCTTCAGTTCTATAATCCAATTTAATCACAGATCTTGAAAATCCAAATTGCACTGAGGAAAGTGAAATTATAAAATAAAGTATGCTCTCATTTCAGGACATCTCTAAGACCCTTTGAAACAAGTTTCTAAAATTCTAACCATTCCTTTTAAATTCCCTTCCAAGTATAAGGTCCGTAGTAGTCCCCAACCAGGTCCTCTAGGCTCCAAGTCTGCAGCCGCTCCAACAAGGTCCCTTGAGCTTCCACCTTCTGTCTATCACTGTCTTTCCCTCTCCCTCCCTCCTTCCCCAAGAAGCTAAAAAATTCATAGTTTAGTGGTGGTTGGGGGGCAGGGGGGAAGGCTTAGTTAAATTAGTCCTCTCTCAGCAAAAGATGGTCACACATATCTGGAGTCCTCCTCAACCCTGTCATAAAGATCCTTTATCCCCCACCCTGACCCCTTTTTCTGGCTTGGTAGATTGAAGAAGAAATGAGCTCACTTACATGGAGGCACGAAGGCCCTTTAAAGTTGTTCTGGGAGCAAGGAGACGAAAACCTCACATCCATGATTTTCACAGCCTCCCCGCTAAGATTGTGGTTTCCAAGCTAGATTCCCCTCCGCCCCCGGCGCAGGAGTTGCCAAAATGCTTCTCTCTACCGGGGGTGGGGAGGAGTCCGGGGTGGTGGTGAAGGAGAGTAGGGGTAGTTAGAGAATACCAACCCCAAGACTTCTACTCCATCCCAATTTAGAGGATCTTTTTTAAGGTCAAATTACTTTCAAAGTCTGGTTTATCGAGTCACTGGGCAGGCTCTAAAAAGGATCTCCAAGCCACTTATAATTATAGCGCTTTGATTTGTCTTGCCCTTCACTGACAAAATCGGCTCTTTTGGCTTGCTTGGGGCTCCTTTCCTTCTCTTTTCTTTATCCATTTTGGTGATGAAAGGCCGACAACGCAACTACAGTCAAAATTGCTCCATCAGACTAGGGCCCTCCCCCATCTTTAGATGCTGCCCAGTTCGGGTCAGAGAGGACCAAAAGCAACCCTTGTGGTTCTGGGCCGCTCCCAGAGAGCGGAGGGCAGCTGAGGGAGTGAGCCTGTGGGAGCCCTGGCAGCCCAGCGCAGGGGAACTGCTGCTCGGTAGTGTGCAGACTTGCTCAGAGAGATTCCTGGGTTCAGACATGTGAATAGCCCCAGGGTCACACTCTAATTAATGATGATGTTCTCTTCTTCTCCCCAGCTGGAAGACTGCCTCCCAGAAACGAATCTGCCCACTCTGACAGCTCGATTGAAGGTGATTGATGACTATCTGGAGACCACAGTACACATAATATAATATCTGCTGCGTAATTGCTTTAATTTACAGATGAAAATACTAGTTCTCCGATCGAGTTAGACTATAGTAAGTAACGTCCTAGATGCTTTCAAAGGAAAGCCATCGGAAATAATGAATAGCAGATCCATGCAAATTATTCAGACAGTTTAGCGTCTGTAGCCGGGAGAAATGCAAAAAGAACACGAGTCAAATGACATTAATAATTGTTTTTGAATTCTGTATTGATTTCTTGGCGAGCTGTTTATTTCATTCTCACCTGCATTGCTAATATCACCTTCGTGTAAATAATAAGAAACTAGCCAACGGGCCTTCTTATAGAAATGAATCTCTCTCTCTCTCTCTCTCTCTCTCTCTCTCTCTCTCTCTCTCTCTCTCTCTCTCTCTCTCTCTCTCTCTCTCTCCACTTCAACAGAACATGGTGCTACTTTTAATTATTTATTTTTACACATAACTTGTTTATAATCTTGTAAAGAGTCTGGAGGTAGGAGATGAGTGGAGGATTAGATAAATTATAGCAAGGTATCAAGAGAAAAGATGCCTTCGTTAGAAGATTTGTTTTATCCTCGACTCCAATTGTTGTGGCATTGTTTGGGGGTTGTAGTGATTGGGGTGGAGGAAGTTACTTATTTAAACCCTCAGGGACCAGTCACCATGTACAAGGAGAAAACCCTGCTGTCCTTATTTCCAGCCTGGCTCCTGGTTGAGCCCTATAATTAGCAGATTAAGCCTGTGAACTCTTTCAAGCAGTTGGGACAACCTCTGTTTCCCCAGTGTCTGTGTCCCCTTTCCTTCTGTTTCTGCTGCAAACAATTGAGCAGTGGTACAGCTGAACTGTACAAAATTGAGAATCTTATAAATCTGTTAATCATTAAAGCATCAAATCAAATTTCATATGTATATTCCTTATCTATTTATATAGCTACAGTAATCTTCCACACAGCAGCTTTCATGCAATTCCTTTGCAAACCCCTCCTGGGGGGGAGGTGTTATTATGGGTGCACAGAAGGTCCCTTTATTAATCACTGTACAATTCTGTCATGTTCCTTTCCTCCCAGCCCGTCCTACTACCGACAATTCTCCACCCTCCCTAGGGTCCCGAGTGTCCCTGGTGTCATGATCAGTCAATGCTCTCCTGAAATGTCATTCCCAACTTCTATTACTAAACAAGAGACTGGAATCTTTTCCATCTCTCCTCTCCTCTTTACAAGTCTTAGTTCTCTGAGCCCCAACTTTCCTCTCAAGCTTGACCATGGCCTTTGCATAGTCCACCCTGCCTATGGACTGCCTGGGATCTTAGCAGTGATGGTGCCTGAGCTCAAATGAAGAAGCATGATTTCCTGGCTTTGAAATGGACCTGAATCTAAGTTGCCCCCAGTACTGTGGGATGACATAGCCTATATTACACAGGAGGAATTTTAGTGCCAGAAAACATTCTGTATATGCTCTATGCACATTATTGTCCCAAAGCCCCTTTCTTACAAAAGACACAACCTTAGTCAAGGAAAGCCGGTTTTTCTCTTGCTTTTCCTTGCTGCCAAACCACAAGGAGTCACCGAAATCTGCCATAGTTGGAATGAATAGATACAATCTCATTTATCCAAATATTCTGCACATATATACACACATGCATACACAGTACATACATGTATATATGTATACACTAAGCCATATCCACAAATATGCTTTGATTTGTATCAACAGTGATCAGTGCTCTCTGTTGAATGAATTGACTATACCAAGGGTTCCAGGAGAAGCCCCACGGTTTCAGCTTGCGGGCACTGTTAGAAACACTACAGGGAGAAGGTCAAAGCCACAGACTGAACATTCCACAGCAGATTCACCTCCTTTAAAGTTTCTAAAACTTAACTGTACGGGTAAGAGGATGGATTTGTGCACAGGAGAAATCAGCTCATCCCTGGAGCCGGCAGTGCCAAAGCACCAGGGAGAATGGTGAGGGTCTTAGCTGAGGCCAGCCAAGGGGTTGTGCAACCCCAAATAATACAGGCTCTCAAGTGGAACTGACTGCGTTTTCCTCTTCTCAAGTTCGGGAGATGCTGGCGGGTGGGAATTCCCTTGAAACACTTGAGATCTCTGGAATACAGAGGGACTTTAGAATGAGAAACTCACTATCTTAGACTATTTGGTTTCTGAGAATTCAGAGATGACAAAAACCAATGGGTTATCCAGTAGGTGAGTGACAGGAAACTGAGCGCAAACCAAGACTTTTGCCCAGACCCATGCCCTGACCATGGTTGTACTGTTCTCCCGGCTTCCTCTCCTAGGCTTGCAGATAACCTAGAAGTATTCAGAACCAGTGCTAAGATAATTCATTTTGGTCTAAGTGACCCAGATTGATGGGGAGAGGGTAGGGGGATCTCAAGCTCTCAAGGAGGTCACCTCTACCAGGTAAAAAAACAGAGTCCCTCTGGGAAGTATGAGGGCTTTGCTCAGTCAAGAGGGCAAGGCAAGGAGGTGATCCCAAAGACCTGGGCAGCTTTGAAGTGAGGTGGGTGAGGGTTGGGGATTGGGGGTGGGGAGGAGAAGGAAGAATCCCTTCTTTTCAGTGGTAGTTTTTGCCTGGTTTCTCGGGGTTAGTGGGAGGGGGTTGCTGGAGAAGAAGATACAGTCAGTGTGCGGAAAGGCAGGCCTCAGATTCAGATACAGTATTTTGCCATTTATTCACTTCCATCACTTGACAGTCCAAATTTCCTGTCTTACTCCCCTTCCCTCTCCCTCCTCCCATCCACTACCCCCACCTCCTCAGGCTTTCCCCATTCCCAAGTTCCCAGCACTACTCAGTGGAAATCCTCAGCATCTGCAGAGTTGACCCAGGAAGCTAAGGACCGCAGCTCCAAGAGCTTGTACACCCCCTGCCCCCTCCCTCAACTCCCGCTCTGGGTCCCATGGCAAAGGCGCTGCTGCACTCTTGGACACACGGTTCTCCAGGTTCTCCAAGGTTCTCTTGAATTTATGACTCTCAATGACACATTCCCAAGCTTCCCATTATTAACTTCTTCCCCCCTCCCGCTCCAACCCCCAACCTCATTCGTTTTCTCCTCCCTGCTTTTTCTGAACTCTGGGCAGCACTTGACTTGAAATCTCCCCCCCCCCACTCCCGCCCCCTAATCCCCCAGCACATACACTCCACCCCACCTCTCGTGGAAACCAAACTTTGTTCCAGTCAGAGTAAATCTGATTCTCTGCAAAGTTTGCGCTGTCAGAGCCCGGACCATGGAGGAGCTCTGCACCCTACCTTCACTTTCGCGGAAACGTCGGATCCATCTCCCTTTCCCTAAGAAAACACACGCACGCGCGCGCACACACATATACACACATAGGAACCGCTTACGCTCTATCTGCACTCGGTCCTAGGTAACCATTGCACAAAACCCACGGATGTACCTCGGCTCCTCTCTCCCGCCCTTATTTTTCAGCTCCCCGCTTTTTGTGGGAGAAAAAAGCCACCTCATCAAAAAGAAGTGGAGGTCGGAAGGGGGATGGGGGTGTGGGGAGCGGGGGGCTGGAGTAGGTGCGAGGAATGGGGAGGGGGTTGGAGAGTTGAGAGGGTCGAGAGATATTTCTGTACCTGAGATCAAGCCAGGCTGCAACTCTGATCTTCCCGCGAGGACTTTTCCATTGCTGGGATCCTGGTCTTTTCCCTGTACCGATTCACATACGGAGAGCTATAGAGAACTAATGTAGACATTTCTCAGTGTATAACACCTGACTGGAGTGGAATATGCCTTCCTTCAGTCCCTAGGCGCCACAATCACTTCACTAACCCCTGTACCAGAGTGACGTTCAAGTGAATAGCTCCACTGATCACACTCTTTCCTGCTGATTAACACTTTCCAACGCGAGCAGGAGTTCCCAACTTTTCCTTTGAAAACTCAACCTCGCGTTTGCATTCTTGGGGGTTATAAGTGCTAGGCTGAGTGGCGGGGAGCGCGCGCGCGCGGGAGGGGGGTATGTATGTGTTTGTTGGGGGGAGGAGGTTGCAGAGGTTCAAGGAGGTTAGGGAGGAAGAGTGGACATCGCCATCAATAACAGGTCAGTCAAATCAGTGCTGCCACTCCAGATGTTGTCCGGGTGGCAAACAATAATTGCATTGATTCTGAAAGGACGCGGATGTCCTCCGTTTAACCAAATCATCTCCAGGTTGTACATGCTGTAAGACAGTCATCTATCAAGACTTTGATTAACTGCACCCACATGCAAACTGTAATTTATCAGAACAAGTAAAGATGGCAAAAACTCAATTTGTTTCCTCTCCAAGTCTCTACCCTTTTCATGCAAAAGATCAGAGTTAAGAAAAAGCCTGCAATGTAGGGGTGGGAGGAGGAGGGTGGTATTGTGAGGAATTGGGTGGATTTAGCTTATCTCCACCTGTCCCATTATGGATGACTACAGGACTCTTGGGGGAAATTACTTAGGGGCCCAGAATGCTTTCCCTCCCCATCGCAATTGAATAGATGAGTTTCATGTCCACTTGGGTCACCACCCTCTCTTTTCTATTCTCCCTCTTCCCAGGAAGTTAGATGTGGCATAGCCAATTTTTTTCCTGCTTCCTTCTCCACATCTGATCCATTATACCTGCCTTGGCAGTTCTCTTCTGAAATGGGCTCTTGGTTAGTTAGGAGAATTGACCTAAGTTTGAGCACATGGTCCCAGGCCTCACAGCTGACAAGAAAACAGGGCTTTTGAGGGGACTGTGGATAAGAGGGTGGGAATATTTTTTCCCTCCTAGAGGAAGGAAATATTTGGCCAGAATAGGGCCCTTGAGGAACACTGAGGTTCAGGAGCCCTACCATTCAAACAGAGGAGTTTATGAGGCTTAATTCTGACACATACTGAAATGTGTCAGAATTAAGTTACTTTGGCTTTTGAGAGGATTGGAAAGGGGAATAGAAGGATGAGAGTTAGCTGAATGAGAACCAGTTCAAGAACTGCTAAACCCAGGATCAAGTCTACCATTACTATCAGAAAGGAAGCTTCTGAATGACTTAACTTTAGTGTCCTGATAATTTTTATTGCTTTTTATACCTATTCTCCCCACTTCTCTCCTACTGACTCAGGTTGGTGACTCCAGCTAGCATCAGTATAGACTAAGGGTGGACAGGGGGATGGAAGAACAAAACAGGAGGCTATACCTGGAGCAGGCATGTTATAGATCTATATCACCTGAAGTAAGAGGGCTTCAAGCTCATTTGTTCCAAATCTTAGAGCTCAGAATTTAGAGAAAATATGATAGATAATATATGAGTATATTTATGTATATACATTTAAATATGTTGGTATAATACATAGGATATATTTAGTATGTGCCATAGTATATCCTTCAATTTCATTTGAAATGGAACTCTTGGTGATTGTCTGAGATAAACTATATTGAGCTAGAATAATTCTTTTTTCTTTCTGTCCCCTTCCTCTTTGTTTGTCATTTTCACTTGGTACAGGCATTTACTTGTTTTTTCCCCACAATAATTATTTGTGCAATGACATTTCAAATTTAGTAGTGGACAATATTAGAAAAACATTTTGTTAGATTCCTTTTACCCCCTCTTTTCAAGTGATCTTTTTTCCTCCAGATACTAGAAATACAATAAACCATATAGTTGTTCTGCCAATAATAAGCAATACACTGGAGAAATGTTTGCCTCACCTCTTTCCTTTTACAGAGAAGGGTGACCACAAAAGAACCTCCCCCTCAAAAAAGTTTAAAGGCAAAACAAAGCAGCTCAACAATCAATTTCCTCAACCTTCATTTCCTTAGGCTGCCCTTTTTATGAAGGGACTTAGCTTTGGTCCTAGAAAAATGAAATTTGGGTCATTTTTCATACTAGGAAAACATTGGCTATTTACCATTGACTTGCCAGATGAGGATCCTCAAAGAAGTTTCTGTATTTCATTCATTTCCCCAGAACCAAATCCCAGATTGACTCTAGACTTTTTTCAATTAAGGTGAACTGTTTACTTTAGATAATATAATTTAGGACTAGGTTCTCCATTTAGAGAGAATATTTCCTCTCTAGGGAGTAGGTGGACTTAATTTTAACTCAAGAAGAAGGAGGAGAGAAAAGACAGTTTCAAGTATACTAGTCTAGGAGCAGTATTGGTGAAAGCTTTTGGGCCTTATTCTATTATTCTCCCTTTAGGAAATAAGGAAAAAAACAAAATAGACATGTAAAATGTTTAAATCCCATTTGGCTTATTTAACCATTTTCCTGTTTAATATTGTTACTATTTATTTGCTAACGAGAATCATAAATAGAAAATAAGCCCTAATGACATGCAAGGGAATAGGATATCTATCTATTAAATCCAAAATCAGTGGACTTAACATCAATTTTTTTCACATAGAAATCTCCCAGTGGATAAGACTCTGCTATTCCTATAAACAAATATATTTGATATGTAATATGGAGCAAAGTTACTTCTTTTTGGGATCAAGTATCATCTGCTTGTTCTCTTTCCAGAGTTCTTCCAAGCCTTTCTTTTGCTTTTTATGCAAATTCCCTACTATACACATTGAGTCTTAGAGCCAAACTGTCAGAGTCCTGCCCTTGATCCAGAATCCCAGAAGAAGATTGGAAGATAAGAAGCTCATCCCAATGCTCACCAAAAGCCCTACATACTCTCACAGATTATGGGGTTATGTACAACACTCCCACCTTATTTCTAAGGCCCATCTCTGCTTGTGCTCTGGAGGAAAGATGAAAAGACCCTTGCTAAGGGGCCCCTGAGGAAAAATTCCACCCCAGTATCAGAGAGGATGACTTTATCCAGAAGACATTCCCCTAGCAGCAGCAGCTACAACAAAAATAGTCTTCATTGGGTGAGGGTGTGCATTCTCTAGCCAAATCTTGCCACTTTACTTTGCCTGGATGCCACTGCCAAGGCAGAGAGTTCCTGCTACCTACCACCTCCTCACTCCCTTGTTCCCAGAGCCTTCTGCTCAGTATTTGTTCCCTGAATGGATCATCTTTCAAACCTTTTTTTGTTTGTTTGTTTCTTCCATTGGCAAAGCAGTCAGAGAGGAACCTGAGCAAATATTTTTGCCCCTGTAGGGCTTGGCCACTGCTACTACATTTCCCTCTTCGATGGAAGCTGCAGCAACAAGCAGAGGCAGCTAATGATTTGAAAGTGAGGTAGTTGAATGAGTCTCCTGGTATTCTTGACAACCATGTCTAACACTGATGCAGGTGTCTTCATCTGCAGAAAGGCAAAAGGCAGAATCTTTCCTTACTGTCTTTCCCCCAGCATTCCACTGAAGTGGAAAAAGGACAGGTGACTGTTTTACAAGGACAAGTCAGACTCTGCAAGACTCTAAGAGAGGAAGTGGAAGATATGAATTTGGCATGAATGCTACAGCACTCAAAGCCAAAGTCTTCCATATACTTCAAGGCTTTCACAGTTCCTAACTTGAGAATTGGAGGGCACTTTAATGGCCAGAATCATTCACTTTATCACTGAGGAAACTAGGGCCCAAAGAAGTTAATATCACACAGCAATATCAGAGTCAAGATTAGAACCCAGATCCTCTGACTGTACACCCAGTATCTGTTCTATTGTACTACACCTGATTTTTCCTTTGCTCTAAAGTTCACAGAGGAAAAAAAAACCCCAAAACAATAGCACCTGTAGATATGCCAACACAGCAAAAAACGAAGAACTCCATCTAGTGATGTGTGAACTTTGGGGTCATATTTAGAATTATTATAATTTTTTAAAGTTCTTCAATCACAAGGAAAATCCATTCCTTTTTGCCACAAAGATGGCCATTTCTTCTTTTTTTAAATCACTTTATCTTCATAATGAAAAAACAAGCATTAAAGTCGACATATTACTAGGAAAATAGACTTAAAAAACCAAACAGAGCAATTGTCTAATTAAGGGGACACCTGAAAGATGGAACCAGGGCATAGATGTGTGATGTGATAATTTTTTAAACCCTTACCTTCTATCTTGGAGTAAATACTGTGTGGTAAGGGCTAGGCAATGGGGGTTAAGTGACTTGTCCAGGGTCACACAGCTGGAAAGGGTCTGAGGCCAGATGTGAACCTAGGACCTCCCGTCTCCAGGCCTGGCTCTCAATCCACTGAGCTACCCAGATGCCTCTATGATGAGATAATTTTTAAGTGGAGGCTGGAGACAGAAAAAAGGAGCATGAAGGATCAGAGAATTTGAAAAACAATGCTAGTGGCAGCTAGATAACCCAATAGATTGAGAACCAGGCCTAGAGATGGGAAGTCCTGGATTCAGATTTGACTTCAGATATTCCCTAGATGTGTGACCTTGGGCAAGCCACTTAACCCCAGTTCCCTAATCCTTATTGTTCTTCTGCCTTGGAACCAATACTTAGTACTGATTCCAAGTCAGAGGGTAAGAGGTTGTTTTTTAAGAAAAATAGTGCTAGTGGATCAACTGCAAGAATTCACTATTGTGCTTTCCTTTTCCTACCATGATCTTAGGGAGAAGGACCAATACACAAATTCAAAGGAGTCTTCCTTGTTCATTATTTCCTGCCATCAGGATTAGCATATGATGTTTAAAATGCTGAACTGTTATCCTCTGATGAATCTTCCAATTCAACCCTTTTAAGACATTCCATATTAAAAGTGAAAGGCTATTAATTCCAACAATGTCTGAGATATGCATATTTAAATGGGAAATTGGTCTAGAAGAATCCAGATCTGCCTTTGAAAAACACACAACACAACACACACACACACAGATCCAGGAATTTAGAATCTTCTTAAATACTCTTATTGTTTAAAGAACACCTAAACCCATACTAAGTAAGGAACATGTTTAAAAACTTTATAATTCTGAAACAATTTAACATGTGTGCTATAAGTACTTAATAATATAACTATAAAATATTTGAATATTTGAAAATAGAGTGTTCTTGGTTTTTCTACTCATTCTTGACATGGGGGAGGAAAGAATGATATCCTTTGGACAGGAAATATCAAGTAATATTAGAGATTTATGACTGACATTTATTTACCTGCATCAGTTTCCTAGCAGTCTAATTCTCAAACCCACATAATTTCCTAAAGATGGATTAATAAAGGAGGGGAAATATGAAGGGAGGGAAAGGGAGATATTGAGAGATAGAAAATGAAGAGAGAGGCCGAGATAAAATATCGACAAAGAGAATGAGAAGAGAAAGAGAGAAATAAATTAAATAGCAGAATTTGTTTCTCTGAAACAAAGTGCTATAATTAATTTGGACATTTTTTGGCCAGGTAGAGTACTAGTTTTCAATTCAGGCTGAGTTTTTCTCTCTGCTAATTATTCCAATTGCATTTTTAACTTCACCAAAATTTCTAATCAGGGGTTTATGGGAGGGTTGCATAAAGGTAAAGATCATTTTTTGACACCAATTATGCCATATAAAAAGTGGAGAAAGTCAGAAAACATTTATCATTCTTGGATTTTCCTTCTTTAATTGTTTAATACAGAGGAGTTTAATTGTGTTTGCATTTAATTACCATGTAAATACTGTAGGATCACTTTAAGAAGCAATTTAGGAAGGTATGCTAACATTTTAGAAACAGTCTGAAAAGAATAAAAATTTCTTTCCTTGATTGGAAAATGTCTTCAAAACCATATATATCTTAACTTAACCACAATATAGCCAAAGGCAGGCAGGAGTTCCAACAGTGACCAGCCTAATGTTCAGTGCTTTTAATTACTGTGGCAATAAATCACACAAAAATGTCCTCCAGGAACTAAGTGATTTTCTCAAAAAAACATTTCAGAATATTTTTTGAAATTCAATTAATTGAAGGCACCAGATAAAAGGTACACATTCTTAATGGCTATAAAGTAACCCTCAGGGAGGAAACTGAGCTGCAGAGCTCAACTTCAAAGTGTGACAGAAATACTTACTGTTTTACTTTAAACAGTATTCAGATCAATGAATCAGTTACAATTACTTATGCATTTAGCAACCTTTTCATTTTCTTTTTGAATATGATAGCAAGAGATGCACTTATTTCCTATGATACAGAAAGTTGTTGAGACTTGCAAAAAAAAATAGCATTGCAATCATTCTTCAGTCAGCAATGGTGTTCTGCATTTCTAGTTCATACCAGCTGTAGGTTCTGGCCAAACATAAAAATGAATTTATATAATAAACAATTATTGACATATTTCTTTATTTCAATCTGTGACCAAAAAGATAATATAATAGTCCTAGTTCTTTACATGAGTTTGAATGGATGACTAGTGAATCTGACCATTCGGCTTTATTCAGCTCTGAGAGGTATCATAGGAAATGGAATGCTCTATTTATAGTGGGAAAACCAGGGTTTGAAATCTGGTTCTGTCTCTTATTACCTGTGTGAACTTGAATAATTAATTTTATCTCACTAGCCCTTGGTGTCCCCTTTCATAAAATGAATCTTTAAGTTTCCAGCGGCTCTCAATTTATGATTCTGTGCAAGATAAAGTCAACCAAACAGGTTCCCAATGGGCTCCTACCTTAGTTTGGGAGGCTCTGGGGATAAAAGTACTCACATAGTCTTTTGGGAGACCAATTTACCTGAAGTTGACTATTTCTGCTTCTTTTATCTTCTAAATAATAACCATGAACAGTATTTCATCTGAAAGTCAATATAAAACAGGTGATACAAATACAAGGCTTACTCCACTTCAGGAAGACTTGGAGTAAAAAATCTTGTCACAGAAACCTTTATTAGCTTTTTGTCTTAGATAAATTGCTTACCTTCTCTCAATTTCAGTTTCTTCATTATTTAAAAAGAGGATAATAATACTTGTAGTATTTAGCTCAAAGGATTGTTGTTGGGATATATTAAGATAACATAGGTATTTGCTGTTGTTTAGTTGTATCTATGGACCATAGTGTCCATGGGGTTTTCTTGGAAAAGATATTGGAGTAGCTTAACATTTCCTTCTCTGGTGGGGTGGATTAAGGCAAACAGAAGTTAAGTGACTTGATCAGGGTCACATGGCTAATGAGTGTCTGAGGCCAGATATGGATTTAGGTCTTCTGGAATCCAGGTCTATTGCTCTATGAATTAAGCCATCTGGCTACTTCTAACATAGGGATTATGGGGGGATTTGCTGCTATAGTCAACAGAAAGCAAAGTGTAGATAATGGAGGTGTGGGAAAGAAAGCTAAAACAAGTTCTGGACTTTCTGCCTCTGAGTTGGAACAACAGCAGGTGAAATGTTAGAGAGAAGATATTGACAAGACAGACAGTTGATGGGGGAAGGGGCAACTAGGAGTGCAGTTGGTCTTGAGACTAGCACTTCCTTCCTGGCCCTGGAAGTAGAAGGAACTTTCTCCCTGTCTCTGGATAGAAGTGTCTCTACTTTCCTGATTTTCCCAACTGTGCTCTCCCTGGATTCCTGTGATTGTGTCATGGACAAAAGGACTTTAAGGAAAGCAGTTTGAACTGTAAGGTCAGTCTTTAGGGGTGTCAGCCTGAAGAGACAGGCCCCACAAGCTCTGAAGATCAGGACTTTTCTTCCTCTAGCTGTCTACTGCTAAGACTTTTGAAATTAAGAAAGCTAGCACAGATATAGCATAGACAGGAATCAGAGAAACCCTCCACCAGCCTGTGAGACCTGGCTTCAGCTCAAAAGCTGAGAGAGACTCAAACCTCATCTAGGGAATCCCTCTTCCCTGATACCCTCTCAATCCAATTTGTTATTAAAAGTTATCTTTATTTGAATATCACTGTCAGATAAGAGGACTAACATTTCAGGGGACATAGAAGGAACCAAACCTCAGGACAGCCAGTCTACTGTAAACAGTTCTTATTAGACCCCTGCTGGGTGACCTTGGTCTGGGGGGAGGCTTGTCTCTCAGGAAGGTCAGTGCTTACCTGCTTGGGAATATCTGCAACATCAATCCATAGAGAAGACATCTCCTCAGGCTATCATAATTGGCCCATTTCTAGGGAACCCCATTTTTCAAAAATAGCCTTTTGGCAGGGGGCATCCTCTCTTGTTACCTCACCAGCAGCCATATTCCCTCTTTCCCTTCAACTCCTCCATTCCCATTCCTCCCCATTTCCTCTATAAATATTACAGATGCAATGGGGTTATTGTTGTGCTAACCAGGTGTTAATATTCCTCCAATACTTTACAAGTGCAAATACTCTTCCCCCCCCCCCCCCCCCTTCTTCTGGGCAATCAGAGATTTGTTGGACTGAAAATGGATCACCCCACAAGGGTTTTTTTAAATAGGTAAAGTGAGTTCAGTATAGATACTGTCAATGGAGAAGAACCTGAATGGTGGAAAAGGGATTTTTTCCCCCCTAGCCATTCTCATTGACTATGGCATTTAACAGCAGATATATTTGCTCAGAAAGAACTATCCATGAAGCAGTTGAAGAGTCAGAAAGAAATTGAAGCCTGGTTGAGGAAGCAAACATATATTCTCCAATTAGACACATATAGAGACAATCATTTAGGATTGGAAATGGCTCCAAGGATCATGAACCCTGGTAGTAGAGGTTAATGTCATTTATGTACTCAAGAATTAGCTCTGGCAAGAAAGACTTGGTGTCCAGAGAGGACTATGAAAAGAGAGAAAGTACTTTGACTTCTAGTGTTGGAATTGGGATTTGCTTTGACTAAACTTTAATGTGTGTCCCTACCATTTTACTCTGTGTTGGAGATCATTCTTCTCGGGGATGTTATATGTTTGTGGAAGAATGTTTCCTAGGTAACTGAAAAGAATGCTTTGTTGTGGCTAATTTTACTATACTATTTCATTAAATGCCTTTATTAAGAGATAACCATGTTTACCAGTTGATTATTGATGGAAAGTATATTAGGAAGGGGCTTCTGTTATACTTTGGGAAGGATGACTCCACACAGCTCCTGAAGTTGCCCCCTGGGACTCAACTCTGCAGTGAAAGAACAAATGATGGAGTAGTCCAGAGTGGGTGCTATGTATTCACAGAATTTTGCAAACCTTAAAGCACTATAAAAATGTAGGGCATTTACCTGCCAAGGGTATTCCTTATATCCTTGAAATGATAGGGTCAGATCCACACACAAAAATAGGTTATCCACATAAGGTACAAAGATACAATAATTTGTCTGTAATTCATTTCTTCCTCTTACCATATAAGAAAATGAGAAAGCAGAAATGCTAATTTGATATTTGGAGGGAAAATGAGATGTAAAGGTGAAATTTCCCCATGTTCAGTCAAGGAGGATTAAAAGTGGGAACTCCATACAAAGGTGCTCTCTCCTTGCCTCTCTCCACTCCCAAACTTTTATTCCAACCATTGTCCTTTAGGTGACCTGT
Source organism: Monodelphis domestica (assembly GCF_027887165.1). Classification (NCBI taxonomy): domain Eukaryota; kingdom Metazoa; phylum Chordata; class Mammalia; order Didelphimorphia; family Didelphidae; genus Monodelphis; species Monodelphis domestica. The sequence goes on along the minus strand of NC_077229.1, from coordinate 396,253,791 downwards.
CTTTGACTGGGCAGTCTGCTAATTTAAAAAACAAATGACAACAGGATTTGTCCCCTGAAAACATTTCTTTTCCCTAAGCCTCATTTTTCTTCCATAAAATGTTAAATGCAGTGGAAAGAACAATAGAATTAGAGTCAGAAGATTTGTGTTTAAATCTCATCTAGCTTACTGCTGCCTCTTCTCTAGGCCTTAGTTTCCTTTTTTGAAAAACTGTGAGGTGGCGCTAGATGATTCCTACTCTAACATCAAGCTCTAAATTCTGTGAGCCTTGGTAAACTGAATTTAGTACTTTTTTCCTTTTCACTTTCCTTCCTTCGTTCCTTCGTTCCTTCGTTCCTTCGTTCCTTCGTTCCTTCGTTCCTTCGTTCCTTCCTTCCTTCCTTCCTTCCTTCCTTCCTTCCCCTCTCCCATTAAAAAGACATCATCTGACAAAAAAAAAATATATATATATATAAAATGACATCTTACTACATACTTTGCATCTATACTCCCTAGGTGTATGGCTATTTGGGAAAATAGATTAGAAGAAGATTGATAAAAGTTCTAAATGGCATGAAATTCCAAAAGATAACAGCTCAGTCACAGTTTGTTGATGGCAAAGGCATAGACAGTTAGGTCATGATCTATTTAAAGGTGGTTTTATCTTTTTATTTCTCCCAGAGTAGCATAGTGCACATCCAGGCCAAGAGATTGTGATATTTGCCTTTTCTTCATTGAATAAAGGGCAGCTAGGTTTCATAGTGGATAAAGCACTAGGCCTGAAAGTCAGGAAGACTGCTTTTCCTGAGTTGGAATTTGGCCTGAAACACTTACTACTGTGTGACCCTAGACAAGTCACTTTACCTAGTTTGGTCATTTTTTTTTTCATCTGTCAAATGAACTGAGAAAGGAAATGGCAAACTGCTCCAGTATCTCTTCCAAGAAAACTCCAAATGGGATCACAAAGAGTCAAATATGGCTCGAAAATGACTGAACAACTGAACATTTGGATAACTTGGAATCACAAAATATGAATATTCCAGGATGTATGAAAGGTAATGAATAGGAAGAGAAACTGGAGAAGTTTGAAAACAGATGGAAATGGGGTATTGGAAGTGATGGGAACTTTGAGGTGTGAATGGCACCAGAAGAAGAAAGAAAAACTGTAGGGTTTGTTTCTATTTGTTTTTCTGTCTTCATCTTTATTCAAGAGATAGCACAAAATGACTGGATAACTTAAAAAATTGCTACTTTGAGAAATTAGTCTCAGTGGTTAATCTATGGAAGCATGAAGAATAGCAGGAAGAAGGAAAAGAAAATGTCTGAATTCCTGTTTCCTCTTTAAGATGCAAGACATCAAAACAGAACTTTGAAGGGAAGAGGATCTTCTTAGAGGAGCCTTCAGGAATTAGAATGAATATCTTCTTCTTTTGTCTTGATTTGATTTGCCTTCTTTTAATAAAACTTACCTCTATAATATCTGTGAACTATGTACTATGTGATCTGGAGCTTGCAAGTTAGAAATCAGTACACAATGTACTGAGACAATGAAATGTGTTATATCCTCCAGTAGATAGTAAGTTCCTTGAAGGAAGGAACAATTTCACTTTTTTCTTTTTATCTTTAATTCTCAAATTTACTTTGTGGGAACATATCCATGAGAGCAAAGAACTCTTGTCTCTGATTCAATACTCACAAGAAATATCACTCAACCAAAAAGTATTTATTTGACATTTATGTACCAGGCGCCCTGCTGGTGCTGGGGATACAGACACAAAGGTGAGATTTTGCTTGTGCTCAAAGCACTTGAATTCTATATGGATACTAGTGGAGGCTAGGAAAAGGAACTTTCTCCTAAGCAGTCACAGGAACTGTAGATGGAGCCATAGGGATATTGCATGGTCTTGCCTTTTTTTAGAGCAATGGAAATAATTGATTTATTGCTTCCTGATGGGCTAAAATATAATCTGAGTCCAGCAACACAAAGAAGACTGATGAGGACTGATTCTTCCAATCTCCAGTGGAGAAAAAGGGATTTCTGTTTCTGGTGAGGAGAGTTAGGCAGTGATACATGTAAAAAAATGGTCTATATATTTCGTGTCACTTCCTTTCTCTGAGCTCTTTTCAAGGAGAGGTGGCTCTGGCTCTTTTGTGGTAGAGATGTGGCTGGTGGCAGCATGCTGGGTGTCTTGGCATCTTGGCATGCCTGCAGCTCTTGTCTGGGTTTAGCGGTGAGAGTCCTTAGTGTGGTGACATGGAGAAGCTCAATATAGTGAGTCAGGTGAGGCATCTTCCCTGAGCTCTCTCGGAGTTTAGGCTAATTCCTTTTTTCCCTTTACCTTTCCTATAATGCCATCCTCCTAGGAGGCCCCTCATATTGGAGGAGGTCTCGTGGCTGGAAGGTCTCTGAACTCCCCTTGGCTCAGACTAGGCTGGATAAATCTTATTCCCTTTTCCCTCTCTCTTCTTAATCCCTTCCCTCTATATTAATTAAACCACCATAAAATTCCCAAACTGACTTGAGTATTTTTATTGGGATTTAGAAATTAAATCCCTGGTGACCAACTAAATTTATATTCAGTCTCAACCCTAAATTTACCTCTTACATACAGTAGATGTAAAATTGCCACTATGGCTAAAAATAAAAGATTAGTTGTTGTTTAGTTGTTTTCTGCCTTTTCTTAGTCTTCATGACTCTTTCCCTGCCCCACCTTTTTTAGCAGAGATACTGCAGTAGTTTGCCATTTCCTTTTCCAGCTCACTGGAAATGGAGGCAATAAGGACTAAACGATTTATTTGCCCAGGGTATCCAGATAATAATTTCTGAGACTAAATTTGAAATCAGGTTTTCCTACCTGCAGGCCCACTATCATCATAAAAATGCATAATGAGAGTCTGTAAAAATATTAGCACTTTTACCATCATCTAGAAGACATGTTTGCTTCATTGAGCACTAAGGTTACTAGGTAGTGAACAATACCACAGTGTCTCAAATTCTGTGACCACTGCAGCACCAGTACATTGAATTCCATCACACAAATATGAAGAACCATCTGTAAATAATACCAAGTCTGGATTTTCAATAGGAGTGTCTTTCAAATCTTGCCTAGGCATATCTACTAGATCTACTAATTCTACACACTCATGTAATTGTTCACCATTCCTTGGCAAATCAGAAAGAAGCATAGCTGGATTTAATACACTACACCTCTTCATTTCATCTGGATGTTCTCATTACCCAGGAGAACAATTTCATACTTAGAAATTCATTGATCTGAATAACCTTGAGTATGAAATTTTCTCATTAGTGCTTCTGGCGGCATTGAAGCAAACATGTCTTCTAGCTGATGGTTGGAAACAACAAGGTTTTAATACTGTAACAGGAAAACCAATTGCACATGCAGAAATAATAACTGAGTTGTTGGATGCTATACAAAAAAACTAAACAGCTAGTGGTGATCCATTGTAGAAGTTGTACTTATGGCAGAGATTCAGTCTCTAAAGGAAATCATAGAGCTTATATAACGGCTAAGTTTATAGGCTAGAATGCTCCAGTGTATGTAATGAGTTTGTCAACTATTGAGTCTGATGACTTAGAAAGACCTTATGTAGACTCATAAATTCAGAAATGGAAGGAAAAATTTGGAGCAAGAAAAGAATATGGAATATGGGTTTCAGACTCTGGAAAACCATTGTTACCAAAAGATTTATATACCTATTTGTGTCAAGCCATTCACACAAAAGGCAATTTTGGTACTCAAGCTGTAGTAGACTCTGTAAAAAGGCAATGGGTAGCACTGGGAATAAGTACTATTGCAAATAAAATCTGTACAAGTTGTTCTGTTTGCCAAAAATGCAATCAAGGTGCATTCAGAAAGAAAGGTTTGGGTAGAGGCAGAGTCAAGATGGCAGCATAGAGGCAGCAAAAGTTCAGAGCTCTGAAAACCCTTCCTCACCAGTTGAAAATAAAATGCTTCTAGGAGACTGAAAACCAATTCTAACAACAGGAAAAAGCTAAGGAACCATCATGTTGGACTCAAACTAAAAGGTATGCTCCCCAAAAGCTGGAATTTGAGAACATTTGGCTTTAAGGGGAAGGAAGAAGGAAGGTCCTAGGACCCCTCCCCCACCTACAGTACTGATCATCAGCATGGGCTGAAATCTCTGGGTGGGCAAGGACACTAGTCTGGAGGTAGTACCTTGTGGGCAAAGCTGTTCTAGGCTCAGGTCTTTGAACACAGGCAGCAGGGAGGCAGCTAGAGGATAAGCTCAGGGAAGGCAGCCCAAATGCAGTTGAGGCACTCCATATTGCATCCCCCCCTTCCCAAGGTTTTGGCCTCAGGACACATCCAGCTCTGCAAGATCAACTCCACCCTGGCTTAATCTTATCAAGCCTTCAGAAGGCAGGGAAGCTCACACTCCAACACCCCTCCCCCACAGACTTATCTGAGAGCCTTGCTGATCAAGCTCCAAGAGTGAAGGCTGCAACTACTACAGAACACCTTAATACAAGGTGGGAAGTCCAGCTCCTTTTTAGCTTCTACTGACAGTTGGGGAAGATCTGACATCAGGACTCAAAGTGACCAATCATCAGAACAGTGTTAGGGGTAAATTTCCCAAAGACTGTTAAGGGTAAATTTAGGGTTGAGACTGAATGTAAATTTTAGTTGGTCTTCAGGGATTCAAATTCTAAATCCCAATGAAATACTCAAGTCATCATGAAATTTTATGGTGGTTTATTTATAATAGAAGGAAGAATTAAGAAAGAGAGAGATAGAGAGAGAGAGAGAGAGAGAGAGAGAGAGAGAGAGAGAGAGAGAGAGAGAGAGAGAAAGAGGAAAGGGAATTAAAACTGCTCCAGCCAGGGCTGAGCCAGGCAGGAGTTCAGAGACCTTGGCCAAGGGGCCTCTCCAGAAAGCCAAGGGAAAGGAGAGTCAGTCTTATAACTCACCATGTGACCATCTAAAGGGAAGCAGTCTGAGCTCCTCCAGGCTCCAGTTCCAGGGTCAACTCTGCCAAAGCTCCTCCTCACAGCAAGTGATGTGAAATATAAAGGTAGTTCTTTACATCACTTCCTGTGTCTCACATATGCCAATGGTGCTTTAGATTGGCTTAGGATAGGCCAGGGTGTCAGTCAGTTGTTTCTGATTTGTCACTTTCTAGCACATGCTGGTCATAGGCCTTCCTCCCCGACACTTAATCCTTAAGTGGGGGTGTATACATTCCTGGTTGCTAGAATTCTAAAGACTAAGCAGGGTGGAGTAAAACTAAAATTCACAGCAAAGAAGAAGTCCCTTCAGTACAGAAAAGCCCAAACCCACAGATCCAGCACATAATGAGAGGAGCAAGACTACAGGCAACTATAGGGGGGAAAGAAGGGGACAAATCTTAGCAAACAACAGAAAAAGAAAAAAGAAATTACAATCCACAGCTTCTATTCAGGCAGTGAACAAAGAGCAAATGAAACAGAGGAAGATCAAGGAACACCAAGCAAACACACAGAAACTCCAGGGAATTGGACACAGGCTTTGGAAGCACTCAAAATACAATTAAGAGAGGCTGAAGACAACTGGGAAAAGAACTTAAAATGCAAGATAAGTCATCTGGAAATAGAAAAATAGTGTCTTGAAAGCTAAAATTAATCAGCTTGAAAATGAGGCAAAGGAGATGAAAGACGAGGCAAAGAAGATGAAAGATGACCTCCAAAGAAAATCAGACCAGAAGGATAAGGATCACCAAAAAGTCAGGGATGAAATTTAGTGTTTAAAAACTAGAATACGACAATTAGAAGCAAACAACTTCAAATGGCAGCAGGAAACTATAAAACAAAATCAAAAGAATGAAAAAATTGAGGAAAATATGAAATACTTCATCCACAAAACAGAAGATTTATAAAACAGGTCCAGGAGAGACAACTTAAGAATCATTGGTCTACTGGAATACCATGACAAAAGAAAAAAGCCTAGACATATGTGGAGAAGAGAGAAATTAAAAGAAAATACAGCAAGACAAGAAGCTGGAGATTGATCATCTGTCAGTCAAATGAAGAATTCATTTGGAATGTGACTGGGAAACAGTTGGAGGCAAAAGCCAACTGCTGGACTTGGCTGAAGGTCTTTGGGTTTTTTGGCTGATGTGAAGGAAGAAGCTGGGTTTATCTCTGGGACTTGGGATAATCAAGTTGGAGGTGACTTGGCTGATTTGATGGCAGAAGAAGTAGGGCAATTGTCCTTATATCTCTCTCTGACTGGCTCTGTTTCATGCTAGTGACTGAATTGCCATTTCTCCCAATATCCTCCAACCTCATACTCACTGTAAAGAATAGGGACACCCCACCCCCTTTCCTTCATCCTCCACCCCTGTCCTGTCTTCTCCAAATAATACCCTTGTTTGACAAAGAAGATTAAGAACTATTTCTTTGAAACCTCACAGCTCACACTGAGTGACTTGAGGGAGACTGAAGAAGAGGTGAGAGGAGGCTGAAAGGCTTCTGAAGAGGGAGGTACAAAAGGGAGGAGATTAGGCAAAAAGAAGGTAACTACTTGATCCATTAGTTATCTAGTATACCATCAAATATATACTCCAAAATATAATCTATTACATATAATTCTACAGGAAATTATCTAAGAAAATTGCATTGACATTCTAGAGCAAAAGGGAAAAGTAGGGATTGAAAGAATCCACAGATCACCTCCTGTACTTAATCCCTGACAACTGACAACACCCAGGAATGTTATAGCCAAATTCAAGAACTACCAGACCAAGGAAAAAATATTACAAGCTGCTAAGAAGTCATTCAGATACCATGGAACTACAATTAGGATAATACAGGATCTGGATGCATCTATACTGAAGGACCAAAAGGCATGGAATATGATATTCTGGAAAGCAAGGAAACTAGGTCTGCAACCAAGAATCAACTGCCCAGCAAAACTGATTATATTCTTACAGGGGAAAGTATGGTCATTTAATAAAATATAAGAATTCCAAGAATTCATAAAGAAAAGACCAGACCTGAAGAGAAAATTTGATGCCCAAACACAGAACTCAAGAGAATTATCAAAAGGTAATTAAGAAAGGGGAAAAAACCAAAACCAAAACCAAACAAAAAACCCTTGTTCTAAGGGACCCAATAAGTTAAAATGATATGTATCCCTACAAAAAAAGAGGATATTGGTAACTCTTAAAAATGGTTATTTTCACCTGGGTAGCTAGAAGAATTATACTTAGAGGGAACAGTGACAAACTGTATAGGATGAAATGCCAAGACATAAATATATATATAGATATATGTATGCATAAATATGACTTAAAAAAGAGGTTAATACTAAGAGAAATGGGAAAAGAAACAAAGTGGGGTAAATTTATATGTCATAAAGAAGCACACGGTGAGAGTGGGGGAAAACACCAATAATCTGGAAGGGTTAATAGGTTGGAGATAGGTAATAATTCTTACATGCATTGAAATTTACTCAAAGAGGGAAGAACAATCAAATCCACTGGGGCAGAGAATTGATTTGAGCCCTATAGAGAAGAAGAAGGGTAACAAACAGACTGGTGGAGAGGGAAGCAGTAAAAGGCAGGAAGAGTGTGTGGAATAGTTTAAAAAGACTGTAAAGAAAATAAGAGGGTAATAAGAAAGGGGGTAGAAAGAGAAGTAAAATAAGGGTGGGAATTAGGGCAACTGATTAAAAACAAAACACTGTTGTAGAAGGAAATAATGAAAGAAGAAAGGGCAGGACTAGGAGTGGAAATCAAAATGCTGGGAAGTACACAGCTGGTAATCATAACTCTGAATGTGAATGGAATGAACTCACCCATAAAATACACAGAAATAGCAGAGTGGATTAGAAACCAAAATCCTACCATATGTTGTCTACAAGAAACACACATGAGGAAGGTAGACACACATAAGGTAAAAGTAAGAGGATGGAGCCAAATCTACTGGACATCAATGGAGAAAAAGAAGGCAGGAGTCGCAATCATGATATCTGACAAAGCCAAAGTAAAAATAGATCTAGTCAAAAGAGACAGGGAAGGTAATTACATCCTGATAAAAGGAAGTATAGACAATGAGGAAATATGGCTAGATATTCTTCCCATAGCTTTGCTTTACCTATGTAGAAGACCAAGAGCAGATTTACAAATATCATGCTCCATTGCAGGGAAAAACTAGTAAGACAGTTTATATATCTCTCTTAGGAGGAGATTGTTAACTTGCTTCTTATTTAAGTGCATTACAACAATGGCTTAGAGAACTGCATAATATGGGAGTATTGATCCAATCTGGTCTTTTGGTTTATTTTTTTCATAATTTTCATCCTGGTGATTTGGTGTATGTTAAGAATTTTGCAAAAACATCAGCTACACAAGAGAGTTAGGTAGGTCCTTATACAATTGTGTTAGTTTCACCTTATTCAGTGAAAGTATTAGGAAGAAATTCATGGTATCATTGCTCACATATTAAATTAGCTAATGGAATTAATAAAGAAAGTGAAGAAATTTTAAAAGAAGAAAATGAAGAAGGATTCAGGGAAAGCTGAGATTCATCAGAGTCTGCAGTCAAAAAGATCAGTAAAGAGTGGATCATTCCAGTGGAAGAGGACATTTGGATGGAAGGGGACATTGCAGTTGAAGAGGAGGATTCATAAAATTAATGGACATTGTAAAAAAGGCACTTTGAAGGGAATTTTCAATGAAGCTGATCAAGTGATTGATGGACTAATCGTTTTAAGGAATTTGGGTAATGTAATATAATACAACATAACATATATTCAAAAGCATTCATTACTACATTTTACTACCATGAATTTTGGAGAGGAAGAATTATTCAAACAAGATGAGAAGAAGAAGAATCTGAAGTTTTGTAAATATATTGTATGGAACAGTAATAGAACAATAACAAACAGTAACACTGGCATAACACTAACAAAACATCATAACAGCACGAAAAACAACATAACAAAAACATACACAAAAACATAAACAGGGTTAGGTTACATTGATTCACTAGTTGAATGAGTGAAACAATGTATAGCTAGATACTAACAATGTTCTGGTTAATTATAAAGTAGTTAGTTACTAACAAAAATAGCTACTTAGTTTAAAATAGTAATAGTATAGGTAGGTGAGATTAGTTTTAGGAGATTTTATTAAGATAGAGCTAGTTAGATATATTAGAGTTTAACTGAACTACACTACAAAATACATTGCAACTTAAATCAGAACATACATTACATTTGTAATAAGTATTATTTGAGTGATAAATGATTACTAAGATTAGAGCTGCCAACCTCTTCACTTCTTCCCTCCTTCTTCCCTTCACCCTCCCTTCTTCCAGTTGATTCTTCTGGTTGGTCTCTCTAAATCAACTCAGGGTGAGTTTTATGATGTCTCAAATAAAATACTCTTTCTCTTTTCTAAGATTAAGTAAGGGGTTTATTGAGGAAGAAGGAAAAGATCAGGAAATGGAGGAAAGAGGGTATGGGGTTTCACTAACACTAGAATAATTCCTAGTTTGGAGGATGGTGGAATATAGTTCAGATTGGGAAAGTTGGTTAACAAGTCCGGAAATTCAGTCACTATAGCACAGCAGAGAAATCAGAGAGAGCTGGACTTTTGTCCTTCTTTCTTTCTGTCCCCAAGCCAAGAGACCCTCCTTCCTTTCTGTCTCCAAGGCAAAGAGACTAAGACTTCAGTTTGTTTCCTCCTTTCTCAATAGTCTTTTCTGGTCATCATTCCAATTAGAATGTTCTCCTTGAGTGACAGCTCAGCAATCTCAGCTACTCCAGCTCTGCTGCAAATTTTTCCTATCTTCTCTTTTCCACAACATTATACATAGTACATATGACATATAACATTACAAACACAAAATTGTAAATACATATGTAAATATATATAAATAGTGTGTATTATAGTTAGGACTGTAAAATTAATTGTATTATAGTGCATGTATATGTATATGTAACATATTTATAAATATGAAGTATATATACCATACATGTATATATTGTATGCATGTATGTATTATATGCATATATGTAAAACTTATGTAAATAGATCACTTATGCTTAATTTTTATCTATTGTTAAATATATTTTGCATAAGTAAGTTTGATGGTTTGGTTTAATTTTTTTTGTAAAACGTTTGCAATGTTGTGTTTATTGTATTTTTTTCAAAATTTTGTCTGTTTGCTTTTTATGCATTGCAATAGTAGTATTTTTTGTATTAGTTGATAAGAGTAGTATTTTACAATTTTAATGTTTTGCATGAATGTGTGTATTTTGATTTGGATGTTATTTGCTTGTTTTGCTTTTGCTTATGTTGGATTTGCATTTTGAACTTTGTAATTGTCCATTGTATACTTCCATTTTTCCTTTCCTTGATTAAAATCCCTAGAATAGGATAGTATTAGATAGGATAAGATGGTTGAGTGTAGGTTGTTTATTATTTTGTGTAGAAATTTTAGTTTAATAAAATATAAGTATGTTAGTGCACAAATGCCAAAATAGTGTTTTCAACATGATTTTGCCTTTGTGCAAAGGGGGGACTATAGTAAGGGATTTTAGCAGGGGCAAGGTGATGGCAAGAGATCCTGAAAATCAACATTCTACACACAACTCTCAGGAGCTGGGGAACTGAACAAACAAGTAATTTCTGGGAGCAGTTGGTAGACTCCCCTGGAAGAGAGAGAGACTGCTTCTTTTCCCCTAGCATTCAGGAAAGTCAAGAGGGTTTCTGTTTGGTATTTCTAGGGTGGACCCAGAGAGTCAGTGATTCCCTCTTCTTTGGCTTTCTTGATATTCTGCCTGTTCTTGCTGCTGTTGCTGCTGTTGTCAAGTGGATTTCAACAGAGCTATTATTGGGACTACTACTTGATTCAAAGAGGACTCTTGGTTGTAAGATTCTTTGGCTCTGATTCTTGTTCCTATCAACCCCCCCCCCCCACCTTAATTACTAATTTAAGAATTTAGTTTAGAATAATTATAGAAGATATAAGGGTTTAAATCTTTGTTTGGTTTAAGAGTTATTTATTCCCTAATTCACCCTTTTCCCTCCTCACTTTAGCTAAATAAACCTGTTATATATATATATCTATATCTATATAGATAGATATAGGTAGATAGATATAGATATAGATATAGTTAGTTAGTTAGTTAGTTTTGACCTCTTCTTTTAACTCACCTATTACAACAGCTAATAAGTGTAAGAATTGAAGTTAGGTTATCTTAATTCCAAGTCCAAGGCTCCATCAGCTTGGTTATATAGGTAGGCCTTTGTGTCCTCACTAATAAATACTTATTTATTGAATTTCAAGATGGGCATTTTATCTCTCTTTAGAAAACTAAGTGTTAAGAAAGTAATAAGGAACTCTCTTAGATTATTTAATATTTAACTTCATTCTGACCATAGCCCTAAAGACCAAACAACCATCTTAACTCTAGAGTGGGGATGTGGAGTGGGATTAAAAATGTATAAGTGAAAGAATCACTTAGCAATTAAAAAATATAATTGAGCATTACATTCAAACACCAAAGGACCTAGAACTTTTTATTTGAGAAATTTCAGAATGTTTCATCATAGTTCTTTAAGGACTGCTATGTTGATTAATTTAGTCAGACATAGGAGAGTTAGACACTAGTTTGTCCCTGGTTATCTTAGCTTCTCTAGTCTAATCCAGTAAAACACTCATGATAAAATTCTTTTTGGGATACAACTCTAGAATCATAGTCTTATTCACTCATTCATTCATGTATTCACTTATTTACTTGCCTTTTTATTTACATAAGGAAAGGAAAAATTTCATTGTTATCTCTGTGTTTCTGGCACCTACCACATACTAGATATACATATTAGTCACTTGAGAATTTCCTATTGATTGAACAATTCAACTAAACAATAGACTGAAACATTAGAAGAGAGGAGGAACTTGGTAATTTACAGAAGAGATGTTGTAGCAGATAATGAATTCCATTTTGGACTTGTTGAATTTTAGATGAAAATGACATTCAGGTAGAGGTATCTTTCATGACCATCTGATATCTAGTACTAGAGTTATAAGGAGATTAGAGATTAGAGTGAGATATATGAGTTCCCTTTTTGGTAGGTTCTAATGTAGGCCAAGAGCTTCAGGACCTGAAGGATCAAAAAGACTAATAATGATAATAGGTACTCAAACAAATCCTTATTGATTGTTTGCATGGGAATCGCCCAGTTAAGGGCTTAATAGATCCTCATTGAATTGAATGGAATTGAAATCAATATCTTTCATTTTAATCTTTGTTAGAAGTTATGGAGAACAATTTCTCATAGGACAATTGTAACTTCTTTTGAAAATTGATTCTATATTTTATAGAATATATGTTTTATATATTCTATATTTTATAGAGCTATAATTTCCTCCCCTTTAAATATTAAATATTTAAATAAAAAAAAATTTAAATAAATTATAAAAAAAATTTAGCCACAGCTTATCATGCCATTGGACTGTTATACAAGTTATCTCATAAATTTTCCATGAGGGGAGAGGAGGAGTCCTCTATCTTTTTTTTTTTTAAACTCTTACCTTTCATCTTGGAATCAATACTGTATATTGGTTCCAAGGCAGAAGAGTGGTAAGGGCTAGGCAATGGGGGTTAAATGACTTGCCCAGGGTCACACAGCTAGGACATGTCTGAAGCCAGATTTTAACCTAGGATCTCTGGCCTCTAGGCCTGGCTCTTAATCCACTGAGTCACCCAGCTTTCACCAGGAGACCTCTATCTTGCTCTAAGTTTTCCTCTGATTCCTTTTGCATTTCAAAGATATCAGTGGATTACTCCAGCTATTCAGTCCTTATCTCTTGCTCTTATCACACAACCAGTCCATTAAAAAAAAAACCCAAAAATCACACCTAAAAAACCCAACATATTTTATAGTGCTTTTTTTGGGGAATCTCCTCTTTGTGATATGCATATCATTTTTCATATTTCTCCTCTCTGTTGCTTTTTGAGGGATCCTTGATCTCAAATCTCAGCCTCCAAAATTCTTTGGAGATCATAGTGTTTCATGAATGGCAGCCATATAACATGGAACCTGGGAAATGGTATTAAAAGTGTGGGCCTTTCTTTCATAAAGGAGATTGTAAGGATTAAAAGAACTTTAAGATTTTTGAAAGGCAAGGCAGCTCTCTCTTTCTGTTCAATTCTGGGTCCAACTAAATGACCATTTCAAGAATCATATATATGCATATATATGATTTATGTAGATGTATGTACACATGCTTGTAAAGCAATACATCTATTGTATATGTATTGTTAGTTTATATAATGTGAGTATATATATCCCAAAGTAATATATACATATGTACACAAATATTTCTTTATACACATATATAACATCTATGTTTGTATATACATTTTCCAGATGAAGAAAATAAGATCCCTGGAAATTAAATAACCTTGCCCAAAGTTATATAGGTGATAAATATTGAAATCACAATTTGATCCCAAGTCCTACGGCTTCAAATCCAGATCTCTTTCCATTATAGCATACTATAGAAGGTAATAAATTCCATTTTGGACCTGTTGAATTTGAGATGAAAATGAGATATTCAGGTTCAATTCTAGGTTCAACAATGTAAGGAACTTCAAGTGTGAAAACTCCTACTTTTACAAATGGACAATTTGTCTTTGACTGACAGACTTAAATTATCTGGGCCACTGAGATTTTGGGCAACTTGTCAGTGATTTGCACAGCTAGTATGTGTCAGAGTCGGAACAAACCCAGTTTTCCTGTCTCCAAAGTGAGCCACGTTGATTAGCAAAGTGCTAGATCTCTAAAAGGTGCTTAATCTTTATTAAATTGAACTGAGCTGAATTCATTTTACCCTTCTCCACTAAAATTTTAAATTGCTTTTTAAATGAAAGTTATAGCAACCTTGCTCTTGCCTTTGGTTGCTGGTCTTTATTACTCAACTGGCTCCCATGAGGTTTGAATCTCTTCAATGGTGTTGAGATAATATGATGTGTTTTTCTTCATTCTAGGCATTGTACTTCATGTTTTCTATAGAGAGAAATCAACTAAACAAACATTAGTAGGTTGGAAAGTTATGAATGGCTTGTAATACAGATGTTATCAGTGTTGAACAGCTGTTTGTGTTGCAGGAAAATTAAGACTTTGGAAAAGTCTTTGGTATGTCTTCACACCTATGTAATCTTACATCAACTTTACAAATGTCCTTGTTTCTACTGCTTCACTTAGCAATCAGAAAGTGGGGCAATGATAGGCTATGCATTTATAACAGATCATGTATCGAAAGCAGAATGCTGGTAAATGAACAGATTCATCTTCAAATTGGCAGACAGGATCTACTCTACTTTAGAGGAAAGATTCATTCAGGGCTTTAAAAACTATTCATGAATAAAGCATGAATAAAGTAAATGAAGCATCTGTAAAGTTAAGTGGATAAATGTGATTGCATAGAGAGAGAGAGTATAAGAAAGAACATTGGTTCTTTAGACTCTGGGATTCCAATATTGGAATTGGGGATCTGTGAATTTGAATGGGAAAAATTACAAATCTATTTTCACTAACTTTAAACTAAGATTGAGTATTTCCTTCAATTATTTAGAAAATATTCTGAGAAGAGGTTCATATGTTTTACTAGACTGCTAAAGGGGTTCGACCTCTCATTAACATGTAAAAAGCCTTTGGTATAAAGAAAAGAGAAGAAACCTGAGGGAAGAAATGAGAAAGACCAACCTTAAGTGACTGGGAAGAAAATGAGGAACCCTAAAATGAAAAATAGAGTAAAAATATTAAGAGGTAGAAGACACAGGAGAAAGTATCCAGAAGATGGTGGTTATCAACAACAGCTGTAGAAAGCTAAAAAAAAAAAAGATGGGAGGAAGTTTATTGGATTTTTGTGATTAAGAAGCCATTGATGCCCTCCTAATTATAGAAATGCAAATTAAAACAACATTGAAATATCACCTCACATGTAGCAGACTGGCTAATATGTCAGCAAAGGAAAGTGATAAATGTTGGAGGGGTTGTGGCAAAATTGGGACACTAATACACTGCTGGTGGAGTTGTGAATTCGTCCAACCATTCTGGAGGGCAATTTGGACTTATGCCAAAGGGTTTTAAAAGAATGCCTGCCCTTTGATCCAGCCAAAGCACTGCTGGGTTTGTTCCCCAAAGAGAAAATAAGGAAAAAGATTTGTACAAAAATATTTATAGCCACACTCTTTGTGGTGACAAAAACTGGAAAATGAGGGGGTATCCCTTGATTGGGGAATGGTTGAACAAACTGTGGTATCTGATGGTAATGGAATATTACTGTACTGAAAGGAATAATGAACTGGAGGAATTCCACGTGAACTGGAAAGATCTCCAGGAATTGATGGAGAGCAAAAGGAGTAGAACCAGGAAAACATTGTATACAGAGACTGATACATTATGGCATAATCAAATGTAATGGACTTTTCTACTAGCAGCAATGTAATGATCCAGGGCAATGCAGAGGAACTTATAGGAAAGAATGCTATACACATCCAGAAAAAGAACCGTGGAAGCAGAAATTCAGAAGAAAAACATGTGATTGATCATGTAGTTTTATGGGGATATGATTGGGGTTTTGATGTTAAAAGATCACTATTACAAATATTGATAACATGGTAATGGGTTTTGAACACTGATATAAGTATAACTCAGTGGAATTGTTTGCCAGCTCTGGGAAGGGGTGGAGTAGAGGGGTGGAGAAAATCATGATTCATGTACATCATAGAAAAATATTCTAAATAAATTTAAAAAAAGAAGTCATTGATGACTCAGTAATTTTGTAGGATCATAATGGAGTGAGGAGAGAATAGGTGTTGAGGATGTTTGACATTAAAAAGGAACAGAAAGTTAGGAAGTTTTTGCTTAGCAGATAGCAGATTTTAGGAATGATACTGTCCCTGCATTTTAGTGGGATTGGTTATAGTTTGCAATAGTTGATAACCATACCAACCTTCATTCTCTTTATTTTGCTACTGGTTCATTTCCTTATTAATTTTCATTCTGGTTTCTAAGCAAATAAAATTATACCTTCTAGTACTTTCTTGTGAATTAGAAGAATTGCACAATATCTTCCAATAATTAGTATTTAAATGATCTCTGAGCCCTCATTCCTATTTACAAATCGCTTGGAGAAACTTTCCCCCCTTTATAAAAGCTTTTATTTCTAGTTTTCTCTGTTTAAGTCACATCACTTATGCATGTCTCAGATTGCTCAACTGCAAAGTGAGGATACTAATAGCATCTACATTCTAGGGTTGTTGTGAGGATCACATGAGAAAATATTTGGAAAACACTTAGTACAGAGCCTGGCATATCCTAGTAACATAACAAATACTTATTCCCTCTTCCCTTTCTGTGTCTCTTCTTCACTTTGACTCTTTTCTCTCTTTCTTCCCCTAATCTTACAGGCTTAAATAAAGATCACTTCTTCAAGTTATACAATTAATTAGTAGTATATCAAGCATTCTAAATACACATTAAATATACCAACAATGAATCAGATGTGTGAAAGATCAAAGCCAGAATTACCTTAAACTATCAATTATAACTGTTGACTCTTTCACAGATAAGGGAAAAAGTCCTTCTAGGATGATAATTTGAAGTCTTTAAGGAATTATCTTCAGGATATTTTCTCTACAGGATAGAGTTAAAACTAAACTCCCTCTAAATGTCATTTCAATCTTTCTCAAAAATATCAGTTAACTTGCTCAATCTCGCAGGAAAGATTTTCTCTCAGTCTTTTAATGCTCTGCCTCATAGGCTTCTTTCAGTCATTACAGTTTTCTTTCTTCAGATGATAGTGAAATTATCTCTTTTTCAAGTTTCCATTTTCCTCTTAAAGATGTACTGTCATTATTCATAGTCTCTGTGGGAGAGACTTTTGAAGCTAGTGCTATAGGAAATAAAGTTGCAAAGACTGAGTGACACTAGATTTTTGAAAGCTCTGAATACCAGGCAGAAGAGATAGAATTTCCAGTTAGCACGCAGTAGGGAAATATTGAAGATGTTGGAGCAGAGGAGTGAAATGCCCAGTTTAATGTGTAATTCTTGGTGAACAAGCATTTATTAAGCACCTTTGTGGCAGGTATTATATTAGGCACTGGGGATATAGTAACAAAAAATGAAACAATTCCTACTTGTGATGAGCTTATATTTTAATGGGGGAGATAAGTACATATAAAATATATACAGCATAAATATAAAATGAATAAATTCAAATATATAGACAGTAGTTAAATATATGATATTCTGGGAGGAAGGACCTGGGAGTTGGGTGAATCCAGAAAGACTTCATACAAAATATGGTGCTTGAGCTTTGAAGAGAAGGTCTTGTACAAATAAGAGTTGGTGCTCCTATCAAAATCTCATGGAGCTCCTTGATAAAATTTTTTAACATCCTTTGGCTTATAATACAACTCAGGTAACTTATTAGGTGCTCAATTAATGTCTATTGAATAAATAATTCTCTCTGTCTAAAAGATTATCTGTGATATTAGGCAGATGATGATTACTATGTCAAAGAAGAGGGGAAGGGTAGAGACAGGGAAGGGAATGGACATTTATATAGAGTTTATTTATCTAGGGCCAGTCAGGGTAACTAAGTGCATCTGTGGATAGAGTCTTAGGCCTGGAGTCAGGAAGACTCATTTCCTGAGTTCAAATATGGCCTCAGACACTTACTAGCTTTGTGGCCCTAGGTAAGTCACTTAATCCTTTTTGCTTCAATTTCTTCATCCATAAAATGATTTGGAAAAGGAAATGGAAAACCATTCTAGTATCTTTTCCAAAATAATTCCAAATGGGGTCATAAAGTGGCTACAACTTAACAACAACAAGAGTTATTTGGGTGGGATTTAGAGCCAGGAAACTGAATTAAAATCTTCTCTTTGACATTTAAAAGAAACTCTGACTTTCCATCCTAGATTCAAAACTGTGTATTGGTTCCAAGATAGAGAAATAGTAAGGTAAGACAATGGGGTTTAAGTGACTTGCCCAAGGTTAGGCAACTAAGAAGTATCTAAGGTCTGACTCTCAATCCACTAAATCCTTATCTTAAACATTTACTAGGTGTATGACTTTGGGTAATTCACTTAATCTGTTGGTCTTAGTTTCCACATCTGTAAAACGGGTGCTCTCCTTATAGGGTTTTTGTGACCAAATGATATAATGCATAATATTTAAAGTACTTTCAAAACCTTAAGGCACTGTGTATAGTTTAGCCTATTATTACTGATGAGACAAACAAAACCAAGCAGAGAAACTAAAAATATGCAGTTGACCATGGATCTCTGATATATTTGATATTTGTATTTTTACCACTGAACCAAAACTGCTCTAAGCTCACCAAGCAGCTAGAAAAATGACAGGATCATCGACTGAGTCATAAAGAAAATCCAGAAGGAAACGTAAGGGTGATTGAGTTGCATATCTTTTTTACAAATGAGGAAACTAAAAATTTAAATGATTTCCCCAAGGTCCCATAAATCTAGTGGTGCTAAACTTAGCTTTTCTGAAGCATTCTTTCCAGTACATTGCATTGCCTTTCATCCAATGGTTTCTTCCTTGTTTTAGGACTGGCTCTAAGATGAATGATGAAATTTTCTTTCAGAACCTCACTACTTCCAAGTTTAATGCTCCTTCTCACTTCCTTAATTCACCAGAGCTCTTGTGTTACTGGGATTCCTCTTACCCCCACTAGATGGTTCCATTCAGGCTTACCATTTTTCAAACTTATTGTCCACAGGACTTTTTTGGCCCTAAGATATACTGCTACAACCCAGAAATTCTGCCCTAGGGGTCCTTGGGATATAAAATATCATTGGGGAACAAAGGAGTTCAGGGAAATTTTGGAGCAGAATAGAGGAAAATAAGCCTATTGAAAATGTCACAAGTTGCCACGTGAAAGTATCTTTAGTATATGAGTACTTTGAGACAGTATCTTTTTTTTTTTTTTATAAATATATTTTATTTGATCATTTCCAAGCATTATTCGTTAAAGACATAGATCATTTTCTTTTCCTCCCCCCCACCCCCCATAGCCGACGCGTAAGTCCACTGGGCATTAGATGTTTTCTTGATTTGAACCCATTGCTTTGTTGATAGTATTTGCATTAGAGTGTTCATTTAAAGTCTATCCTCTGTCATGTCCCCTCAACCTCTGTATTCAGGCAGTTGCTTTTTCTCGGTGTTTCCACTCCCATAGTTTATCCTTTGCTTATGAATGGTGTTTTTTTTCTCCTGGATCCCTGAAAGTTGTTCAGGGACATTACACCGCCCCTAATGGAGAAGTCCATTACGTTCGATTATACCACAGTGTATTAGTCTCTGTGTACAATGTTCTCCTGGTTCTGCTCCTCTCGCTCTGCATCACTTCCTGGAGGTTGTTCCAGTCTCCATGGAACTTCTCCACTTTATTATTCCTTTGAGCACAATAGTATTCCATCACCAACATATACCACAGTTTGTTCAGCCATTCCCCAATTGATGGGCATCCCCTCGTTTTCCAGTTTTGGGCCACCACAAAGAGTGCAGCTATGAATATTTTTGTACAAGTCTTTGTGTCCATTATCTCTTTGGGGTACAGACCCAGCAGTGCTATGGCTGGGTCAAAGGGTAGATATTCTTTTGTCGCCCTTTGGGCATAGTTCCAAATTGCCCTCCAGAATGGTTGGATCAGTTCACAACTCCACCAGCAATGAATTAATGTCCCTACTTTGCCACATCCCCTCCAGCATTCATTACTTTCCTTTGCTGTTATGTTAGCCAATCTGCTAGGTGTGAGGTGATACCTCAGAGTTGTTTTTATTTGCATCTCTCTGATTATAAGAGATGTAGAACACTTCTTCATGTGCTTGTTAATAGTTTTGATTTCTTTATCTGAGAACTGCCTATCCATTTCCCTTGCCCATTTATCAATTGGAGAATGGCTTGATTTTTTGTACAATTGATTTAGCTCATTATAAATATGAGTAATTAAACCTTTGTCAGAGGTTTCTATGAAGATTTTTTCCCAATTTGTTGTTTCCCTTCTGATTTTGAGACAGTATCTTAAAGAAAAACATTGTTAGTCTCAGTATTTTCTTATGGAACATTTCCCATTGCAGGCCAACTAGGGGGTAATTTTCCATCTTTCCCCTGTAACTCATACCTAAAAAATGTTGGAAAGTGTTCTACTGTGTTGCACATCTTTCTCTCTGGAATAAAATCCTTTCTCAGTTTGTTTCCAGAATTTCCCCATACCCATCTCCTTTCTCTGTGACTTTCCCCTTTCTTGTCCCCATGGTTGGGATGTATTCCTTCTTCACTTCTGCCTCATACATACTTTCTCTTCCTTTCAGATGCAGTTCAAGCACCATAGCTCTGTCTCTGTTTTTCTGTCTTTCTCTCTCTGTCTATTTCTCTCTCTCTCTAATTCTTTCTCCCCCCAATGTATCAAAAATAGACAGGTTTTTGTTTCTTCATTTTGGTTAATAAATGTATCACATTTCTCCAAGCCTTTTTGGGAAAGCAACTGATAAACAAACACTATGTGCTTACGTTAAGAATACAGACCAAATTAAAACACTGTCTGCCATGGAAGAACTTATCATCTAGATTTGAGAGACAGTATATGTAGCTATATATAAAAATATATGTGAAATAAACAGAAGAATTTGGAGGGGGGAGAAGGCATTAACAGTTGAAGGGCAGTGAGGACTAAAAAATGGCTTCATTAAGCCTTGGAGGAAATTAATCATTTTCATCACATAAGGCAGGTACAAAATCATTCTCTTTTAGGTCTTGAGGCACTCCTTTAATCACCAGTGCTCTATATTCTGTGGGTGCATGGTTGTGCACCAATATTCTAGAGATTTAGCATTCCTTTTTAAACACTACTTGATTGCCATAGCAATAAACAGTAATACTTCAATGTCACCTTGACATATAACAGTACAATAGTTATTTTAAAACAACTGGTGTGACCTATAAGAAGAACATCTGAATAACACCTTTTCCAATCATAGCCTGATCCCAAAAAACCACAAAATCCAAAATAAACAAACAGCTCCAGATGCATCCTTGAAGGGAACAGGGTATCCATAATAGAGATCCTGGATAGGATTCTATAATGTAGTCCCCAGCACAGCACCTTCTTGGCCATAGCCTCCCTAGAAATCTACTCCAGATTCTGAGTATTTTGTCAGTCAGAATCCTATCCAAGCCATATCTCAAAAAGCCCCGAGAAATGTGTTCTTTTTAAAAAAATTTGGCCAGAGAACATATTTCCACAAAGATCTCTACTCTTAAAAAATCCCTTACTTTCTATCTTAGAATCCTTATATACTATGGGTCAGTTCCAAGGTAGAAGAGTAGTAAGGGCTAAGGAATTGGGGTTAAGTGGTTTTCCCAGGGTCACACAGCTAGGAAGTTTCTGAGGCCAGATTTGTACCTAGGACCTTTCATCTCCAAGGGTGACTATCTACTGAGCCATCTAGTTGCCCCAAAGAACTCTACTCTCAAGAAAAGTTACTGCTCTTCCAACCTGCTCTTTCACCCACCTTAACCACCTACTGGGTATATTATGGTGTATAAGACTTTCTCCTAAAGAGAAGGGATATCTATGACTATCTCTATCTCTATCTCTATCTCTATCTCTATCTCTATCTCTATCTCTATCTCTATCTCTATCTCTATCTCTATCTCTATCTCTATCTCTATCTCTATCTCTATCTCTATCTCTATCTCTATCTCTATCTCTATCTCTACCTCTATCTCTACCTCTACCTCTATCTCTATCTCTATCTCTATCTCTATCTCTATCTCTATCTCTATCTCTATCTCTATCTCTATCTCTATATCTCTATCTCTATCTCTATCTCCATCTCTATCTATATCTAAATCTTATCTATATCTATATCTATATCTATCTATCTATCTATCTATCTATCTATCTATCTAGTCTCACTGTGCCTCAGTTTAGTCTTGTCTGAGGTATTGACTTTGGGGTCATTACCCAACATCAGTCCAGTTCAAGCACTGGGATTAGTAAATTTCTCCTCAGATGTAGTCTTCATCCAAGGCTTCGTCACTCATGGTGACAAAGTTCCTCAGACTGTTCTGTCCACCTATAACTAAATTTCTTTCCATAGCCAGTGACTGTTCACAGTGATAAGAGATAACTAAAGATCATATTTGCTATCTGAGCTCTCATCAGAATTCTGTCTTAGTTCTTAAGTCTTAGCTCATCTCTCTGACTAGGAAAATAGACTTTCTTCCTAAAACAAGAAAAGGATCAGAGTGATGGTGCAGTGTTGAAATCATTTGTAACCTCCTGATGGAACTTGGTTTAATGTATATAAATAATGGTGGGGTCAACAACAGAAGGTTGAAATGTCCAGTGACCCTTTGTTCAATTTATCTACAGAAAGACATCATAGTTTAGTGTATCTGTAGTTTGTATATATGTTATGGGACTTAATGAATATTTTTTGAATAGGAGAATGTTTTCTCTGAACCTTGTTCCTTGCTATTTAATATGATA
This sequence comes from Monodelphis domestica, assembly GCF_027887165.1. Classification (NCBI taxonomy): domain Eukaryota; kingdom Metazoa; phylum Chordata; class Mammalia; order Didelphimorphia; family Didelphidae; genus Monodelphis; species Monodelphis domestica. The sequence continues at coordinate 396,231,248 of NC_077229.1, read as the reverse complement.
AATTAGCACACCCTAATATGTTAGCTGCCAATAAATTAATGCATTGACTTTCAAACTTTTTATTCTCAGAACCTCTTTAGAATTAAAAAAAATTATTGAGGATTCCACCCCAGCTTTTATTTATGGGAGTTATAGTGATTGATCTTTATTTTACTAGACATTAAAGCATCTTAGTTTTATTATGGAAATACTTTTGACCTCCATGAACCTAAGATTAAGAGGAGTCTTAGGACTATATGGTGAGAATCACTAAATGAATGCATTGTTCCTTCTAAGTAACATATTTGTATTTTGCATTTTTGGAGACAATGTAATAACACAGAATAGAGGTTTATGTTTTTTTTTTGGGGGGGAACCCTGACCAACTGTTGAGAGAGTTTGGGCAGAGAAATACTTGAGTGGACCTCAAATCAGATAAAATAGGCAATTATTTCCTATGTCCTTAAAAAAAAATCTTACCTTCCACTTTAGAATGAATAATGTGTATTGGTTCCAAGGCAGAAGAGTGGCAAGGGCTAAGCGATGTGGGTTAAGTGACTTGCTCAGGATCACACAGCCAAGAAGTGTCTGAGGCCAGATTTGAACCTAGGATTTCCCATCTCTAGGCCCAGCTCTCAATCCACTGAGCTAACCAGCTGCCCCTCTTATATTCTTTTTGCCATTCCTAACACAAGACACTCCATCTTCCCTTTTTTGTGCATTTTCAGGGACTGTCCTTCATATCAGTAATGCATACTGTGAACAAGGAATTTACCAAGAACAAGGGAGACCTTAAAAGGTTGAAATGTGTTTGTGTTTGGAGGGGGCAGATGGAGAATACAGGAATGGCTGGGGAAGGGAGAGTTCCTTTGAAGACTGAAAAGAAAAGGCTGTTGGCTAGAGAGAATTTCTGGTCAGTCTCTTATCCAAGACTCTGATTGAGGAGAATTACTCTTCTCATACCCTTTTGCCTGGCTGAGCTGAATGAAAGTTTCTTGCCCTATACTGAAAATCACCCTGGATTATAATTTCCCTTAGGAAAACTCAAGCTATATTCCTTGAAGACAGTTTTGATCCCACCATCAAAAGTAGCCGTAGGAAATAGTTAGCAGGGATCTCCCTGTGTCCCTCGACCCTCTACCCTCTCTCTCTTCCTTTCAAGAAATAAGTTAGATAATTTAAATTACAGAAGAACTATCTCAAAGTTTATGTAATAGGAGGGAGGATTTTAAAGAAAAAAGAAGGCAGGAAGGGGTTGACTTTCCCTCTGGTCAGGTCAGGATTGATGACATTAAAGCTGTCCAGTTTAGTGGAGGAAAAGGAAAGGTGCTACCCAGAAACCAGTCCCCAAAAGCAGCTGTTTTCCTGGTCCCACCATCTTTTAAGTTCCCCCCCCTTTCAATACTCTATTTCCTTGTCTTTGCTTCCTGGCTTCCTTTGAGACCCACATAAAATCCCACCCTCTGCAAGAAAGCTTTTCCAGTTGCCCTTAATATTAGCACTCTTGTTCTGATATTACCTTCGATTTATCCTGTATATATCTTGTTTCATCATAGTTGTTTGCATGATGTCTCTTCCAGTAAATTGTGAATTTTTTAAAGGCAGGGATTAGCTTTGTCTTTCTGAATATCCTTAGTACTTAGCCCAGTGCCTGGCAGAGGTGAGGTACTTAAATTCTTGTTGACTTGTAGGTTTTGGGTCTCACTTAATGTTTCTAACCTTTATGCTTAAGATAAAGAAATGAATTAGATGATTTGAAAGGGCTCTTCCAAACAGCAGTATGCTAATAGGTGTTTATATAGATTTGCTTGTGATGGAGTGTTATTGTGCTAAAAGAAATAATAAGCAGGATACTTGCAGAAAAATCTGGAAAGACTTGCATGAACTGATACAAAATGAAGTGAGAAGAAGCAGGAGAACATTGTACACAGTAAGAGCAATATTTTAAGGATGATCAACTGTGAAAGACTTAGCTATTCTCAGTAATTCAGTGATCAAAGGCAGTTCTTTTTTTTAAACCCTTACTTTTCATCTTATATCCAAGAGAATGTGCTCCTAGTTTGGAAGGAATGTTTTAAGTCAATTTATCTTTTATTTATTTAATTTTTATTTTTTCTCAATTACAAGTGAATAAAAACAAGTTTAATTGGGGTTTTTTTAATGTTTCATATTCTCTTCCTCCTTTCTCTACCAAACCCCCTCCCCAAGAAGGCAAGCAAATTGATAAAAATTATTCATGTGTGTCAGTAGCCATGTTACAAAAGAAAATGCAGACAAAAAAAATAGAAGGGAAGTTTTAAAATATATATTTCAATCTGTATTCAGACTTCATCAATTCTTTCTTTGGAGATGGATAGCACTTTTCATTCTAAGTCCATAAGAACTGCCTTGGGGACAGCTGGGCAGTTCAGTGGGTTGAGAACCAGGCCCAGAAATGGGAGGGTCCTGGGTTCAAATCTGACCTCAGACACTTCCTAGCTGTATGACCCTGGGCAAGTCACCCCCATTGCCTGGCCCTTGCCACTTTTCTGCCTTGGAACCAACACACAGCATTGATTCTAAGACAGAAGATAAAGGTTTTTATATTAAAAAAAAAGTTCCACTTAGAGTTAGTTTTCTTCTGGGATCTGAGGATTGGTGTATTTCTAGAAGCTATAACTAGCATTTCTCTTCCAAAAGTAGTTTACTTTCTGGAGCTGTTTCTGTCCTTGAGTGACTGTTTTTCCATATGTCTACAGGCAATCTCTTTATCAACCACTATAACTCCAGAAGCCACTGCTACCTTTTCTGATCACTAGAGGAACCTTTGATAGCACTCCTGATCTGTCATGGTTACCTGAGGGGAAAAGAGGAGAGAGAAAGGGCAGGAGACGCTTTCCTCTTCCTATGTAATTCCCTCCCTCACTGGAACCCATCTTCCTCTCAACAGACTGCTCTGCTGTTGAAATTGTTCATTATCTTGCATAGGCAACTAGGAAGGAATATGGGATGCAGAGAAAATAAATGCTCATTAAAAACAAACAACTAAGTAAACAAAAGGCATTAGTAAAACTTTAAAGAGAAAAATAGAGAAAACTAGACCAATTCACAGTTCTACCAATAATAGATCAGTGTCTTTATTTTCCCACTTTGACTTTATTTTTAACAAGATTTCATAGACAAACTATTAGAGGAAAAATAGAAGGATGGGAGCAGGAAGGAAACTACACAGACTACAACCAGACTTCCTGTGTCACAAAGATTCTAGAAATTAGCCACAAAAATAGGTCAGAATCTAATGAATAACACCAATGAAAATAGCTGACCTTCAAAATGAGGTTACAATCTACTTTTCTTCCAAAAGTCTCATCTGTCAAAGAGAAGTAGAAAATGGCAAAATATTTATTGTGACTGAGTTATCTAACAAGTTAAAATAAAAGCCTTCTATTTTGGGGATAGTAAATAGAAATTCTAATTAATTATTTGTAAAATTAGCTGAATTTCCTATTTGAGATCAAAGAATTTCAAAACTGGAAGGAGCTTTAGAGATCATCTAGTTCAAACTGCTTGTATTGCAGATAAGGAGATTGAGGCTTGGAGAGGTTATTGACTTTCTCAGGGTCACATAGCCAGTTAGAGGCAGAATTGGGACCAGAATCCAAGACTGGCATAGTTCCCAGTCTGATATAACTCTCTCTCTCTCTCTCTCTCTCTCTCTCTCTCTCTCTCTCTCTCTCTCTCTCTCTCTCTCTCTCTCTCTCTCTCTCTCTCTCTCTCTCTCTCTCTCTCTCCTGCTTTCTGTTGTCTGAGTTATAAGGAGGTAATTAATTCAAGTGCTCAGCCCACTCTGTTTGGGTAGACACATTGGCCAAAGATATTTATTACCATTGCTCAGGCATTTGTGATCTTGTTCAAATCATTCTGCAGGTCTAGGGATAAGGAGATATGAATATTTATTTAGCAAATACAGTCAGTAAAGATAGGCACTGCATCATTCAGGCTAGAGGAACACACAGCTATAATGGAAGGTATTTAGCTGTTCATTCCAACTTTTCTTAGTTGCCTCCTCTTCTCTTCTCTTCTTCTCCCTACCTCAAACATAGCTGTTTATTTGGTTGCATTGATGAACTCATAGTTATGTGTGGACGAACCTCTGTAATCAGTGCCAAAGCATCCTGTGTGCTTTAGATCTCTACATTCTACAATTCGCCATGAAGTTTCTCCTGGATACCTACTGGTCTTTGTTAGTAGGAAATACAAAATGAAAATGAAAAAACACCTGGACAGACATTTAATTGGCAGAGAAGGTAACTTTTTTTCCCTTTCTCTCACACTGATCACTGCTTGTTTTAATTTGGCTCTTCAGACCATCCTTATCTTTGTTTTGCCACCAGATCTTTTGCACTTTAATTTAATTTTTCTCCTCTTCATTCACATGTGCTTCTATCAACTTAGTTAGCTTTTCTTCATCTATGAAAATGGGAAACGGCAAATGCAAAGTGTGGATGCCACTGGCAACCACTTATGATTGGGAAGATGTTTTTGAAAATGTGCACTGACAACATTGTACAAGTAGGTTAATTTCAAATTTGTTCTGCAGTCTGGAGCATTCAATATAGCTTTCAAGAATACACAAAAATCAACTGTTAATTAAATAATTGACAAGTATTAATTAAGCACTTGCTCTGGGTAAGGCACTAGGCTAGGCACTGAGAGTACAAATACAAACATGAGACAGTTCCTTCCCTCAAGGAACTTAGGTTCTATCATGTCCTTTATACCGCATATAATTAATGCAGTGCTAGTCCTGTTCACCTTCCTTGACATTTCCCTGAATTTTCCCACATTCTTTGGTCTGGCATTTCTTGACTTTGCTTGCTTCTAATTTTTAGATGTTGCCTGTGTCGTTCTCTTATTTCAAAGGTTGAGAAGTTAAGATGTGGTAGAAGGGAAAGAGGTCTGCATTTGGAATTAGCAGAACTGGTCTTGAATCTTTTCTCTGTCAGATACTACCTGTATGACCTTAGGTAAGTCACATAACATTTCTTGGAATCTGTTTCCCTGTTGTAAACAGAGCAGGTTGTTCTAGCTTGTCTAAGGTCAATCAATCAGTCATAATTTATAAGCAGCTGTTGTGTGCCAGACACTGTGAAAGGCACTGGGCATAAAAAGACAGAGATATTCTTTAGTTCTAAATCTATGATCCTTCAGAGCAGGGGATATGGCTGGTGCTTCTTTAAAAAATTCCTCATTAGTTCCAAGTACAATTTTAAGTGTATTGTAAGAGGGTAGTTTAGGGTAATAAAAAGCCCCAGACTGAGTCCAAGCAGACCCATACTCAGGATCTGACTCTATTGCCAGCCTGTGTGACCTTGGGGACATCACAGAGCTCCTTGCCATCCCTGCAGAGCCCAGACAAGGCATTTGTTTGTCCTAGACAATGTTTGGAAATCACGTTCTTTGTATATGGCAAGTGGACACCAGGTCTGGGTTCAGGAAGATTCCTTTTTAAGACTATAAATCCAACCTACATGTCATCCTGGTCAAGTCACTTAATCCTGTTTCCTCATCTGTAAAATGAGCTAGAGAAGGAAATGGCAAAACACTCTTGTTTATTTGCCAAAAAAACCTCAAACAGGGTTGGGAATAGTCAGACATGATTGAAAAATGACTAAACAAAAAATAATAGGAGATTTCCAGTGTGGAAACTACCTCTTCCATACTATAATTTCACCAAGAAGTCCCACAAATCATCTGTAATTTATAGTGTTATAGCATTTCCTTAGGGAATTAGGAAGTTGTGACAGTCTATGGTCACACAATATATGTTAGAAGAGTAAGAACTTGAATACAGATCTTCTTGACTGCAAGTACCCTCTTACTGAATTTCATACCCTATATTACAGAGCAATTTGGTTTCTTGTTGCTTAGTCCTTTCAGTTGTGTCCAGCTCTTTGTGACCCCATTTGGGAGTTTTCTTGGCAAAGATACTGGAGTGGTTTGCCATTTACTTGTCCAGCTCATTTTACAGATTGAGAAACTGAGGTAAATAGCATTAAGTGACTTGCCCAGGGTCATACATTTAGTAAGTGTTTAAGGCCAGATTTGAACTCTGAAAGATGAATTATTTATTACAAAATATATATTTAAATGACATTAAGAAGTATTTTTCTAGTATTACAAATGAAATCTATTACAAATATATTTAAAAAAATTTCTTCCACTGTGTATCCTCACTTAATGTGTCCTTTTTCCTCATGTTTTATATTGGAGGTAGCTGCCTACCTTGTTTAACTCTTGACTCTATCTGTGTTTCAGTTTTCCTCAACTTCCTCTACTGGGAGTCTTTCTTTTATATGTACAGAGGCAGAGTTGGAAGGGCCTTAGATGTGCCTGAATTGGACAACCCATCTCTAATTTTATAATGGAATTTGTTAGAGTAAATGTGGTTCATTTTATAAAAATTTGCTAAAGAGCCATCTTGGTTGGAATGTGTCTTCTCAGCAAAGCAGGCAGGTATCTGTATAATATCTAACAAAGCATGCACATTGGTAGAGAGTAGGGGAAGAGGGTACCAAATCTAGTTATGGGTTAATTGGAGACATAGCTTTTTGAATTGGAAAGTTAACTGAATGACTAATCTGTTCTTCCTAGGTTACTGTTTTGGTAGGACACAAAGTCATTTCCTTGTTCAGGGGAAGCACCTCTCACCTTTAAAGTAGGCACAGCTCATCTGAGGAATGTAAGGCTGGTTCCAAAAATAGCATATCTTTAGAACTTGGCTTTTCTTTTTGCATGGAATGTTTTGGTTCAGATACCATGTGCAAAAACCACTACAGGCATTGTCAGTCAACAGTTTCTGCTTCTGAAAAGGTTCTTAAAAATCATCTTAAGCATTATTTTCTTATTTTGGTTCTCCACTCAAAGCCTTTCCTGGACACCCTGGACAACTGTCAACAACTACCTGAATATATCAAATGCTTTCAACTGATCCTATTGGCTCAGGAGGGATCTATCTTCTTTGGCTCAGATTGGAGCATGACAAGAATATTTCTCAGCAGGTAAAATATTCATAGAAAATGCCTTATGTAAATCTTTTATTTTAGGTAAGTGTGAATGTTGCTGAGGTGTTATGTTCTCATAGTTTCTAGACAAACAGTGACAGAATAGAAGGTATAGTCAATCTGGAAGCTGAAAACCCGACTTCAAGTTTTGGGTTGCCTTTTTTCATCTTTATGACTTTTTATATTAATACCTGGGTGTAGTGTGTTATCTTATAATTGGGCTAACTGCATTCAGTATTATCATATCACACTAACTTTTGCTCTTTCATACACAAAGTTTAATAATTGCCTACAGGGCACGTTTCAGAATATATTTAAAAATTAGAAGGAAAAAATGTGAGAATACAGTTTAGTTCATGTAGTCAGTAGGGTTGAATTGATAGGATTTGATAAATGAAAATAATATAAATCATTAGTTGGGAAATCTTGAGTTTATTTCAGTTTTCCCTTATGGAAAGTGACTTCTTGTTTTATAGTTTTTACAATAACTGTAGTCTTAACTTGAGAAAATGGTCACTATACATTTTTAAATTAATGCTTTTTTCCAATTCAGTTCAATTTCTTTGAAATAAATTATACCTACTTTAGAAAACCAAAGGATAATTTAAACATTTTATTTAGCAATTTATTTAAGTTGATACTTGGGAAGCATTGGGATGTAGCACTCCTCTAAGCCATCAGGTCAGGTACCAGTGTCTACTGGATATTTTGGCCATGAAGTATTTGAGGTTTATTTCATAGGTAGAAATACATTCTTTAGAATATCCTCAATAGTTTAAAATTTCTTTGCTCAAAGAGTGAATATGAATTTTGCAAATATTCTCAAGTCATTCAGGTCCAAGTCTAGTAAATAAAGTGGATGATCAGACAGGTTAATGCTGCTCTTATCAAGAAACCAGACTGGTTTTCTTGTTTGGCTTGTAAGCTGCCTTTGAAGGCTATTTCCAAAGAAGAGTTTCAAACATGTCTTGAGTAATGGCAGGATAGAATAAGTGTCTAGCCTCCCAAGAGACACTCAGAAGGGCACAACACTCATTTAATTGTATAAATGCTGTTATGCTTGTGAAAAAAGAAATCACCAAGTCTTACTACTTTCTAGTCACACTTAGGAGGAAAACAGCTGTCATCTAAAGCAAGAGACACTTAAATTGTTTTATTTAAGACAATAATCAGCTTAGATAGCCTGGATTTTTTCTTCTTAAATGGACACATTTTTGTTAACTAAACAAGCACCTGCATGCTTGAATTTTTTACCTATCTTAGAAATAATTATGAGCTTTAGCTTTATAAAAAACTTAAATAAGGCTATTTCAGTAAGGTCAATATGACAAATTTAGCCCATGGGGCTAGCCAAATAATTCAGGCTCCATTTAACTCTGCTTTATTCTTAGACCAGAAGAGAAAGGTGAGATTTCTTGCTTTTAAAAAATTTTAAGCATCTGTCAATTTATAATATATCAGCCCAAAGGAAGAAAACATTCTGTATACATCAGAAAAGAATACCTATTGCTATTAAAGGTCATAGAATTATTACCATGGCTTGACTGATTTTCTTTAAAACATTAGTAAGTAAACATAAGTTTATTGACTGGGTTACCCTCATCCCTGAAGTGTAGAGGCCATAAATGGACACTTACAAATTCTTCCTCAAAAGTTAAGAACTTTGAGGTTTGGGAATGCTAACAAGAAGGAAGGAGTGCAACAAATATTTATTTAGTACCCATAATGTGCCAGACCTTGTGCTAAGTACTTTACACATTCATTCCTCACAATAATCTTGGTAGGCAGGTTCTATTATTATTAGCCCATTTTATAGTTGAGGAAACAGAGCAGGGAGAGCTTAAGTGACTTACTCAGGGTCACATAGTAAATGTCTGAGAAAGGTCTTTCTGATGTAGGTCCAGTACTCTGTTCCCTGTACCAAATAGCTGCTTCTAAGAAAATGAACTATAACTAGAGGGTGACTCATTAAGATCCATTTTTTAAACTTTTCTAAAGAAGAATTAAAAAAAAGGTTCTTGCAACACTATGCTGGAATATAGTATTTTCCGTCATTTTATATGACAATGGAAAGTTTTCTTTTGATAAGGACCTGAGTCCCAGAGAAGGAAAATAACTTGCTGAAGATCACACAGCTGCAAGGACCAGAGATCAGGGCTCACGACTCCTTCCTAGACCAGTCTCATTCCATGATGTCATGATGTCACCTTTGCAATACACATCATTTAAAAATGCTTCATTTATTTGCTTTATATGTTCTATGACATGTGTCCCAGAGTGTGTAGTAAGAGTACTAGGAAAGGAGTCGAATAGACACTATACTAAGGACTTTACAAATACTATCTCATAGCTTATAAATTCTTCTAGCTACCTCATGTCATTGTTTGGACCAGATTCTCCCGCTAGCCAAGCCCATGAGTGTTCACTGAAAGGCACTATTGGATTCTAGGCCAATTCTTTCCATGTTTGTATAATACCATTGAACAAATGACCATTTATTTTTTTTAAAAAAATTATTTATTGCCAATTACATGTTGGAACAAGCTTCCGCACATTTTCCAAGCTTTATGATTGAATTTATGTCTGTCCTTCCCTTCCTTTCCCCCTCCCAGTGCTGGCAGGTAATTCGAGTTGGGTTATAATACATTTTCATGAAAAACATATTTCTTTAGTGTTCATTTTTGTAAGCAAATAATCTTATGAAACCAAAACCACAAAACATAAACCCAAATAAACAATTGAAAAACTGTGTGCTTTTATCTTCATTCTGACTCCAACACTTCTTCCCCTGGAGGTGGAGAGCATTCTTTGTCAGTTCCTCACAATGTCTTAGATCACTGTGTTGTCAATAATAGCTAATTCGATCACAGTTGATCATTCCACAGGGGTGCTGTTGCTGTGCACAAAGAACAAATGGCCATTTATAGTGGAGTGAAGGAGTTGTCTAGACTTAACTAATTTGTCATCCACTTAGATAAAGTAAGTGGAGATTAAAGAAAATTAGCTAATTCCAGGAAAATCCCCAAACTCTATCATTTAGGAAGTGTAGAGGAGATGATGAGACTCAAATCATCCAGACTGACTTCTTACATGATTGAATTAGCTAGATTATTGTTTAAAATGGCATGGTGACTGCATACACTCAGAATTAGAAATGTGTCTTAATGTACTTCTAGTTCAGCAGAGTGGGTGAAGCCCTGAGTTCTCTTTTCTTAAAGTAAACTTCTTGTGGTTGAGAACATAAAGGGACAATTTTTGAGTTCACAACCAGGCCATTAAAATTATTTCATCAGCACTAGGACGTTCAAACTTCCCTCAGAAGAAATTACATACAGTGTTAGGGTTTTTTTTTTTTTTAATTTTTTGGCCAGTTTATGACTTTTCCCTTAGATCAGCCTGTGTCCAGGGACTGTCATCAACAAAACCATTTTAACATGACAGGAATCCTATTTCTTGCTTTTCCATGTAGCCTCATCCCAAGAGACTTTTACTTCCTTTCTCTTTATTGGTCTCCTCTCTCTACTTTCCTCCCCACAGGCATGTCAGTCCCCTTCTCATCAACCACTTCCAGGGTGGAACATTTGTACGGCACTTTACTGGTCTGGCTGACTTTTGATTTTTATCTTTCATTTTGTAGTAAGGAACATGGCTTGAAGATAGAAGAATGAGACAGCAGGAAGAGTACTGAATTACTGAGCTTGGCATCAGAGGACCAGGGTTTGAATCTCAGCTTGGCCATTCCCTCTGGTGTGACTTTGAACAAGTCACTCTCTCATCATTAAAAAAAGTATATATTTCATTAAATACTCCCAATTACATGAAAATTTTAAAACATAAAATTAAAAAAATGGAATCTCACATTTTCACTCTCCCTTTCCTACCCCTCAATAAGGTAAGCAATATATTAATTATACACTGAAGTCATGCAAAACATAACTCCATATTAGCCATGTTGCAAAAGAAAACATGTACAAAAATCCAGGAAAAATAAAGTTAAAAAGTATGTTTCAATCTATCCTCAGAGTTCATCTGTTTTCTATCTGAAGGTGTAGAGCATTTTTCATCATGTGTCCTTTGGAATTGTCTTGGATCATTGTGTTGATCAAAATAGCTAACTCTTTCATTTGGTTATTCATCTTTATAATATCGTTATAACTATGTACAATGTCTCCCCACCCTTTCTGCTCACCTCATTTTGCATCAGTTCATAAAAATCTTCCCAGGTTTTCCTGAAGCTATCCTGCTCATTTTCTATAGCACAATAGTATTCCATCATGATCATATATCACATTCGCATCTCCTTGACTTCCAGTTCTCTGCTCAAAAGGCCCTTATTTTTTAAAAATCTCTTCGGGACCTAGACTTAGTAGTGTTTTTTTCTAGGTCAAAGCATATGTCCATTTTGATAACCTTTCGGATCAAGCTCCAAGTTGTTCTTACATATCATCAAATATGTGCCAGACACAGTGTTAAGCAATTTATAAATATTATTTCACTCAATTCTTTAAACAAACCTGGGAGGTAAGTGCTGTTGTTATCCTCAATTTACAGGTCAGGAAACTGAGACAACTAGAGGGTGGCAAGTGAGTGTCCTATGTTCCAATCAATCTGTTCTCGGACACTTTCTGACTTCAGACTCAGGCCTCTATCCACTGTGTTACTTAATTCAGTGATCTTATATAATAAGTGCTATATAAAATTATGTAAATAAACATGTTATATATAATAATATACAATATAAATAAATAAATAAAATAAAAGATATCATAAGGTACCTTATGGTATAGGTATTTTAATTCTTCTCTTGGTCACTTAGAAAAGAAACCACACTATTTATTAGTTAGTCTTTCAGAATGTAAACTGCTCAAAGGACTAACTTATGTGGGCAGCTAGATGGCTTAGTGAAGGGAAAGCCAAGCTTAGAGATGGGAGGTCCTGGGTTCAAATATGACCTCAGACACTTCCTAGCTGTGTGACCCTGGTCAAGTCATTCCTACTCTGCTTTGGTTTTATTATCTGTAAAATGAGGATAATAAAACCACTTATCTCCCAGGGTAATGATGTGAGGTTCAAATAATATAGTAATTGTAAAGTGCTTAAATTAGTGTCTGATACATAGTAAATGATATAAATAAATATTTTTGTTATTTTTCAGTTATGGCTGGTTCTTTGTGACCCCACTTAGGTTTTCTTGCAAAAGATACCAGAATGATTTGTAGCTTCCTTTTCTTGCTCATTTGCCAGATGAAGAAACTGAAGAAAACAGGCATAAATGATTTCCCCAGGGTCAAATAGCTAGTAAGTGTCTGAGGCTGGATTTGAACTCAGGAAGATGATTCTTCCCAACTACAGACCTGGCATTGCTCCACCTCACTCACTCTATATAAATGTTATTATTGTTATTATTATTATTACTGTCAGGGGAAATTGAAGGCACCTACCATGTTGGTTGGACTCAGTGAATAGATGGGAGGACATGAGTAAGAGTCACCCAGGATGGTGTAAAAATTAAATTATATATCTAATAAAAATATTATATTTTATGAGGTTTATTAAGGATCATTAGAAATCAAGGAATAAAGAGGATAAAAAATAAAAACCACATGCACATGGCTGGTTAGCCATTTTAGCCATCCCCACCTTAACACCATACTTGCTGCATCATTGCAAAGGAAGAGAGAGCTTGGAAGGCACTATTGCCAGTTAAATACCAATAACCTGATCTTGCCAACATGGAGATTCAGGAGAGATTATAGGGAATTCTGGGAAATACCAAAGACTTCTGGGGAATGAAGTCTAGGGTTCAAAATCTCCATTTATACATTCCACCCCTGAGACCCATGGAAGACTAGTCTCTCCAGTGGGTCTTATAAATATACCAGCTATGAAATTGCAACAATTTGAGGATAAGAGGAAAAGAGAACAAAACCAATAATTGCTAGGCACATTGACAAAAAGCCAGTTATGGGGCAGTCCCCTTTGGCATGAGTATACATACAAAACAAATGCATTCAAACCCCACACAGTTCAAATCACCACATCCCAAAGTTCACTCTGGATCTTCTGGTGCAGGGTGTTGTCTGTGGAGGCATCTTAATGGTGTCTCCTTCAAACATTTCAGTTTCTGGATTTGGAGAAGTAGTATGTTTCTTAACCTAAAATTACTCTCAAAATGAATTTGAACTTTACAATTTAAAATAATAATAATTATACATCCCCCCCCCTGCAGAGGATGATTGAAAAACACGGGGATCACTTAGGGATGCATGGCTGAATTATGAAGTATATGAATCAGTTGGTAAGAGAAATAAAAAACATCAAAAAATCCAAATAAAAAAGATAATTTCTGAATGAAATATAGACTATCAAAGTCTTATGTATAAAAATTCTAAGTAAAGGAAAATAAATCTATAACAGGTCTTTGAATCAGGGCCCAATTAAAATGATATAAGCAATTAAACATTTACCCAATCAGTAGCCAAGACTACAGAAAGTTGCCACATTATGAAAGACAGAATAGGGACTAGATTTTTAGGAGCTAGGTAGGAGCTAAATTTGAGATACTTGGTAGAATGTGGGACAAGGAAGACCTGCCTTTAACACATGTTAAATAGCCGCAACCTTGAACCCCAAACACTTTCAAGTCCTTTTGGCTCAAAATTTTCATGAATTCCATTGGGATTGGTTGGTCTCTTTGACCTTGTGCTCAATCGGCACTATGCAGTTTAGATTTGTGCTTCTTTGACACTGTGCAATGGCTCTTTTTTTTTTTTATTATCTTGTCCTGGAATCAGACAGAATCATTAAGCAAAGTCCCATAAATTTTTTAAAACAATTAATGTCATCATTTTTTATAGTCCAAAGCTTTTTGGGTATACATTGATATTATAGCAAATATATTTTAAACTTATATTACTGCAAAATAAAAAAAAGTTAAAGAAAATCTTAATACTGGTGACATGTGCTTCAAATATAAAAAAGAGAAAAACCTGAAATAGTATATTGCACATGCAAGAAGAATATAATAATAAAAGAGTTTTAAAAAATATAGTTTATAATCATTGACACACTGTGTCAGCTAAGGAAATATAGAATACAAAGGTTTCTTGCCAAAAATGAGATCCATTTCCTCTTCATACCTGGCCATGATCCACTGTGAGTACAAGCAAATGATTTTCACAAAGTAACTGTTTTTTATAATGAACAGTAGTACAACATGTAATGCACATTCAAAAAGTACAAATATCCCCAAAGTTATAATAGCTCATTTAATGACAATAGCAGACAAATCCACTATCATATTTTACATGAGTCTGCTGTATGAAAATGGATACTTGTCACAAGTTTTTCAGGTGTAGCAATATTTCAACCTTGGCTGAGATATTTTTAAAAAATTCTATTACTGCTATCATTACAAAAAATGTGGCAGAGGAGTCTAGAAAAAAACCAAACCTATGTTGATGTTGGGTCTAAAAATGTCACCAAGTATCTAGAGATCATTCTGGTGGAAGGGCAAAGCTAGCTGACTAGTTACAAGTGAAAGATACCCCTCTTTTGGGAGCCATCCAGGGGTACCTTGTCCTGGGATCAATTTCCCAGCTCCTTTGGTATAAGACTGTAATGTCCCATTGGGAGGTGGGGATTATAATTATACTTCACTTCAGCTACTAAAATGGACCTTACCTCCTGTTAGAGGCAGTAAAATGATCAGTTGTTGAAAAAAATCTAAAAATCCCATCTAAAGACCCCTTAAAATCAATTTGAGATATTTAGCTCATTAAATTTTCCAAAGGTTGTTATACAATTGTAACCAGCTTTTGATGAAGTCCATCCATCCTCTATGTGACAAGTTACAAAGCCAAAATGGAAAAAAAAAACCTGCCTTTTATATGGACTTATTCAATAATGTTTGTTCAGTATAGTTATAGGGGAAAAGCAACAGAATATAACAGTAGTTAAAACCCAGTACATTAAAATGATTCAGTATAACAGAATAGTACTGAATACATTAATATATGAACTTAAAACCAATAAAATTAAATCTTAAACAAAACAATTAGCAAAATGCAATAAAGTACAGAGACTTTTATAAAATATTGGAGTCTGAAAAGTCTCAAAAAACCTCCAGTCTCTTTAAAGTTCATCTTTTTTTTTTTTATCCATTGAGATTCCTTTTGTTAGTACTGTGGAATCTCCCATAGCGAGGGACAACATGGGTTTTAGGAACCTCAAACTGGGCAGGCCCAAATGGCAAAGAGTTGCAGGGAGATGAATTTCTACCCTGAATCTCAGGTAAGATAAGTAAAAGGATCAGTGCACTCAAACAACATCCTTTGAAGTAGGCAATGCACTGCTCTTTCATAGAATATGCCATGCTTGTAATCAACTTCCTGTTTTGGAAAAGTCTCTTCCTTCTCCTTGCCCTCCCCCCCCCCCCCCCGAGGTCCCCTGCCATGTGGAGGCTAATTGTTGCTTAAGGAAAGAACACCTCAGTTTTTACCAGCTGGTTTGTGATTCCAAAGACACAGTGGCAGCTACCAGCAGCCTGGTTCCTGGGTCTAGGCCTGGGGTTGGAGGAGCTATCTGGGTCAGAGGCCAGAGATCAGGAGTAGAGTTGCTGAGGCCTGAGCCTGGGACCAGGTTTGGTGAGCAATCTGGGTCAAGAAGGTCAGGAGTGGATGGCTGGAGGCAGGAATGTTCAGCAGGAGAGAGCTGAATCAGGAGAAGCGGCTTTGCAAGGGTGGGTGGGTGAGCAAAAAGCCTTGGCAGGGGAAACGTGGCTTAAAAATTATCTAAGTTATCATAAAATAATTTTTTGAGAGTAATTCTCGTCCCTTTTGGTCACCAAAAACTGTAAAAATTAAATTATATCTCTAATAATAAAAATATCATATTTTGTGAGGTTTATTAAGGATCATTAGAAGTCAAGGAATAAAGAAGATAAAAAATAAAAACCCCGTGCCCATGGCTGGTTAGCCATTTCAGCCATCAGAAGAAGATAGTTCTTTGGAGGTGTTACTGCCAGTTAAATACCAATAAGGTGATCTTGCCAATGTGGAACAGGAGAGATTATAGGGAATTCTGGGAAATACCAAAGACTTCTGGGGAATGGGTTCAAAATGTCCATTTATACAATGGACAAGTATGTAGAGGTGGTGATTTGCCTTACTTCAACAAACATCCAGATCAATAAGATCACTGATCCATTTGGGCATTATTTTGGTGGTATTGAGTCACTTTTCAGTTGTGTCTGATTCTTCATCACCCTGTTTTGGATTTTCTTGGAAAAAATCCTGGAGTGGTTTGGCATTTTGTTCCCCAGCTCATTTTATAAATGTGGAAACTGAGGCATACAGGGTAAATGACTTGCCTATGGTCATGCAACCTTTCATGTCTGAGGCTGGATTGGAACTCAAGAAGAGTAGTATTCCTGACTGCAGATCTGGCGATCTTTCTACTGTGCCACCTTGTTGTCCTTGAATATTATTATTCCTAATAAAATGAAATAAAAAATCATGAAATAAAAATGCAAAATAGCTCGTTGGCTTTATTTTTTCATAAAATAAAAATTTTTTTTCATAAATTTTCATTATTTTCATAAAATAAAAAAATTGTTCATAAATTTTCATAAAAAAACTAACCTCAAAGACAAGAAATAGTGATGGTACCTCAACTGAACAGAAAGGTCCCTCAGCTCATCTTTGCATCATTCTAGAGGGAGAACTCCTCTGTTATTGCTTAGACCTCATGCTCTGTGAATGCTGCTGGATTTTAGATGAAAACAGATCATTTTGGGCAAAAGGGTTTATCCTCTCAAAAGGGACCCATACTTAATGGAACACACTGATGATAAATCAAATGAAAATGCTAAAACACAGGTGAAAGCACCTGAACACTGTGAGCCCAGTCAGAATCATTCACCTAGAATTCTACTCTTGTAGCCCTTAGTCTAATCTATTCCAATGCCCTCATTAAACAGAGAAGAAAACTGAGGCCCTAGGATATTTAGTGACTTGCTTAAGGTTGAATAGGTAGCAAGCCTCAGAAATGGAATTTGAACCCAGTTCCCTTGACTCCAGAATCCATGGTGGTTCCACTATATCCCATACTACCCTCTTCAGAAGAGCATATCTGTGCCTATTTGTATATATGTACACACACACACACACACACACACATCTGTGTACAAATGGATTAAAATTATTTTTATACTTTGATTATTTAAATCTTTTTATTTTTAAATTTCAATAGTTTAGCAAGAAAATCTAAAAGGGAAAAATAATGCTTTCACTAACTTGAAAAATCATTTGATGGTTACTAAGCAATTTCCTGGTATATAAACCTTTGTATATTTGTATATCTAGTTTCCCTAAAATGAAATTTGTTGCTTCAGACAAATCGGGAGCTTTGGCATTGAAAGTTTTGAATTAATTGATTCTAACTCAGAATAATATGCAGCTCTGTAAAGGTGGTGGTTGTTGCTATTCAATTATTTCAGTCCAACTCTTGGTGACCCTGTTTGGGGTTTTCTTGGCAGAGATACTGGAGTGATTTGTCATTTCCTTTTCCAGTTCATTTTATAGATGAAGAAACTGAGGCAAACAGGATTAAGTGACTTGCCCAGGGTCACAAAGCTAGTAAATGTCTGAGGCCTCAATTGAATTTAGGTCTTCCTGCCTTGAGGCTTCACATTCTTCATTGCTTCTCACCTGGATTCCCCAGTAAAGACTCTCTAAGAATGTAAGAACAGATTTTTCTATAAGCAGTAGCAGAAAGTTCTCATGTCTTGAACCCTGAAAGTAAATTATTTATCTTCTCAGAGTTCAAGTTTTCTTATCTGTAAAATGGGGATTATACTATTGCCACGACTTAACTTTCAGGTTTGAAATCAGGAAAGTGCTGGTAAACTGCAAAATGCTAAATTAATCTAAGTTTTTTTAATATTTTTCCTTCTACATCTCAAAAACCCATGCTCTAAGTATAAGACCCTCTTAATGACATGTAATAGAGGCATCCTTCCCACCCTTCTGTCCCCTCAAGGTAGGCATAGATATTTTCTGAGTATTGTACTTTTAAAAAAATTTAGAATATTTTTCCATGGTTACCTGATCCATGATTCTGCCTCCCCCTTCCCTTCCCCTCCTGGAGATGACAAGCAATCCCACTGACTTATACATGTATCCTTGTTCAAAACCTATTTCCATGTTATTCATATTTGTAGTAGAGTGATCTTTTAACATTAAAACCCTAATCATATCCCCATTGAACCATGTGATTGATTATATGTACCAGTCTCTGTGTACAATATTCTCCTGGTTCTGCTCCTTTCTCTCTGCATCAATTCCTGGAGGTCGTTCCAGTTCATATGGAGTTCCTCCAGTTCATCATTCCTTTCAGCACAATAGGATACCACAATTTGTTGAGTATTGTACTTTTTGACACCTTTGTACTTTGAGGAAAGGATACCTTTAGTTGGCTCCTGGGATAGAATTCTTAAGAATATATTAAAAGGACAGTGTCTGCCCCTCAGTTTCCTTTCTTGTTCACTTTTAAGATTTAGAGTTTTGGAGGGTTGGTAGGAAAATGCCCTTTCCCCTCCCTGGTCTGGAAATATGACCTCAAAACCTCCCAGGGCAAGGCTGTATCTGAGATGGGGCTAGCTCCTGTTTGTTACTTCTTTCCTTTGGTGGGGAGGCCTGGGGTGGCATTGTGAGATCTTGAAAGACAGTTTGCATTTTTTCCATGGGGCCTTCTGGGTATCTAAATCCTGGGTTACAGTACTGGTCACAGGAGTAGTTGCAGTAGCAGCAGATTCAGTGTCAGATCAACTAGCCAATGAAGGAAAGGATAGCCCATTGGAAGAGAAAGCACCAGAAATAAAAGGATCACTTGTCTTTTCCCAGATTGCATTTAGTAGAGGTGAAATGAAAAATAGCTAACAATCACCCTTGTCACAAATGTCCCAATGTAGTTTGAATCCTAACTTTTCACCTGATTGTAATGATTCTATATTTCTTTGTTGCTTATTATTCCCTTTTCTGTGTGCGGCAATGAAATTGTCTTTTTAAATACACGATTCAAGTTGTACTCTGGACACTGTATTACTTCTGCCTCCCTTTCTCTACCCCTTTTTTGACTAGCTGTAAAAAGTGCTGTTCTTTAGGAATCTGAAATGGGGATAAAATTGGAATACTGGGGAACCTGGTTCCTCTATTGAGGAGACCGATAACCTTAGATCTAGAGCAATGAGTTCAAATCCTATCCTGAGGTCAGATAGAGAAACAAGGGTTTGGCCAAAATCAGCAGCTCATTTGACCTCAGCCTAGTAATAAGAGTTATATTAAAGCAATCATTTCTTTTTTAGAACCAGACATGGAGCAAGATTTCCCCATCCTCACTTTTTCCTTCTACCTTAGGCATGCCTCTTCTGAAAAATTCACCTTTGTCATCTTGCCTTGTGGGATTTTACTTGGCTTACTTTGTGGAGAAGAATCAAATCTACTTTCTAATACCGTTTCTTTGGTGCTAGTTTTTTCCTTCTGCATTTTGCAAAACTACTGATGGCATCGTTATAATAATGGCTCATTGCATTACATAGCTTGTGAAGTGTTCCAGTATTCCCTTTAATTAGCACCTTCCCACATTCTAGTTACACGGTAGGGCCAGTGGTATAGGGGAAAATGTGTTGGACATCAGGTCCAAGGAACCTGAGTTCAAAGTATGGTTCTCAAAATTACTACTATGCTATTTTAGAGAATCTGTTTAATGTTTTTAAGCTTCTATTTTTTTCATTCCTATAATGTATGCTATACATCCTAGGATTGCTGTGACAAAAACACTATCGACTATTTTAAGATGAGGAACTTGCCCAAATACACCATTTATCCTCAATAATTCCTGGGAATCCTACTTCACATGTTTTTCCCAGGAAAATAATGTAAATAACTTAAACTCCTTTTTAGATAATGCTTCATCCTATATAAAAAGAAGTAATAAGGAGTGTACATTGTTTCAACAATCAGATGACCTGGGCTCAGACCTTGTCTGAAACTTACCTGAGACCTTGGGCAACTCACTTAGCTTTCCTGGTCCTTGGCTTACTCAATTGTGAAGTGAGGGAGTCAGACAAGATAACTTTGGGGAGATGGGTGTTCTGGTAACTTTTCAGCATTTTTAATATATTAAATGTTATGTTAAAATAGGTGTGTTGGGTGTTCTTAACATGTTACATTTAAAACTTTTTAACATTTTAACACCTGGCTCATTGGAAAAGGAAAAATATTCACATGGCACACTTTTAAGTATGGCACACATTCATTAACTTTTTCTTTATTACTTTCTTAAGACTAGATAATCAACAAAACACCAAATCAAGCTCTGATTTGCAGCATGCGCCAATTTCCAAAGTATAGATATTTATAATGAAAATTCAACAATCAGCTCTTTAGCACAGCCCTGCTCTGAGGTCTCCTTGTAAATATATGCTTCTACAATATTATGCTGAGCAAAGAGTATGTGAAAGATGCCATTTCCCCTATTCTTCTGATGAGACTGAAGGGCAGAAGAAATATGATGGATCTAAGTGCATAGATTACATTTGGAGCAGAAACCACTTCCTTTTAATGCATCTATAAATTTAGGTTAGTTATATTTGAAATTTGGAGAAGGAAATGGCAAACCATTCCAAAATCTTTGCCAAGAAAACCTCAAATGGAGTCATGAAGGCATGATTGAAGTTACTCAGTATACCTGAAGGTAAGTTTTAGTTAGAGAGTTCTTTCTCTGTTTATGAATCTAGAATACACTTATATATTTTCTAGATTCTTAAACATATTTTCTAGATTCTTATACATACATACATATGTATGTATAAGAATCTAGAAAATATACAAATATATCTGCTTTTCTGACTATTGAAACTAATATCTATTTTCCATGAGCTACCTTACTATACCAATTCATTGGTCACAGAATCAACCTATTTGCAGGAAAGAGTCAACCAGGAGCTTATAGTGAGCCAGAGGTCTTGGTTATTCCTAGATACTTCCATGGTGTTCATTGACTGTTCATGATGAACTGTCCATCATAAGCTCTATCTGAAATAATCTAAGTTGTCTTAAACTAGCTTTGTGGTGAGCTATTACTACCAAACATTCTGAAACTTCCCGTTTCTGTGTTCCATCTGCCCCTGGAAGAGAATGCCCATTCCCTACCCCTAACTCCTCCCAAAACATCCATTGTGGTTTGCAAGCATAAATTGTTTCTTCTCAGACTGGGGTGGGGTGGGGGTCTACATTCTGGATGTCCTCTAGCATGCATTTCTAATTATTTCTCTTTTAATAAATACTCTTTTTTTATTGAACCAGAACTCAAAATTTGAGGAGTGGGTTTTTCTTAGTTGATTATATATATAATTTCCCAATCATCATAAAAAATAATGGTACTTCTAACTAGAGTTACACCATCTTAAATGAATATATCTGTGCTTCACTCAGAGATCACATAATACTCTGTGGTCAGGAGTCATATCATGGTCATTTGTCCTCTCTTGAACTATGTGGAAGATGATTCAATCAGGTAATAAGGAAAAAAAATGAACTGAAGAATGCATATTCTCAGAGAAAAAAATGGAGTTTATGTGACATTCAGAAATACTGAGCATTCAAAAAGCAGGTTTTAAATCAAGTTTCTAGATCCAAAGAAGTTATAATCCTATTGTACTGTGCTTCTGCAAGACCACATCTGAAGTGTTGAGTTCAGTCACAGGATAAATATTTTAAAATAGACACAGACAAGTTGAAGTGTGCCCATGGAGGATAACCAAGATGGTGAATCAATTTGAAATCATGTCATGTGAGATAAATTTGATGGAATGGAGAAACGTGCTTGTGCAATGCTAGTAGTGTGCCTTGTTATGACTACCTCAGCATGCTCTCCTTCACATGAGGCATGGTGACACCTACTTATTCTCTGGGTTAGCTTGTTCATTCTAATCTACTCTCCTTTTGGTAAGCCCCGGTTCCCAGAGATAGAATCCCACCAAATAGTTATACTTAAATTCCCTCAAATTATTGGGTAATCCCATTAAGGAGAAATACACCCTACCCTTCCCTGTCCAACCAAACTCACCACTCTTGCTCTTGAACCACCACTAATTGATTTCTTCTTACATAATAAGCCACCCCCAATCCAATGCACTGAGACAGTGCATGACTCACACAGTCAACCAAAATTATGGTGCTTTTATATCTTAAATGTAACCATTTACTTAGCAACAATGTAAGTGAAATGAGACATCATAGAAATTCATGTATTAAATTATGTATGTAACATACAAAGGCATCATAATAACTATAAACTAATACATAGAAACTAGCATCACACTATCCCATCAATGCCTTCAATCTCTGTAGGCTAGAATGGATGCATACTTATAGGAACCAGTGAGGAAACACATGAGTGCAGAATATCCAGGTGTTCGGGGTAACTCAAAAGTATGAACTACATGCTTTGATATTATTCATTCATTCAGGAACATCTGCACCACACAAAATAGCTTCTCTGCTCAATTTTCTATAGGTACTCACTACTCTTTAGCTGGTAAAATCCTCTTCTAAGTGCTTCTAATTTACAATCACCCTTACTAAGGTATTTAGAAAATGATGCTTTGTAATTTGAATAGTAGTTCCCTTAAAGCTAGAAAATTACTATACTCATTAGCCATGGCCCAACCAATTAGTCATTCACTTGGATTCTGTGTTATTCTATCAGAACAGAGGATAGACACATAGCTCAGGCCAACTTAATTTTTTTAAACCCTTACTTTCCATTTTGGAATCAATACATTGTATTAGTTCTAAGATAGAAGAGTGGTAAGGGCTAGTCAATGGGGGGGTTAAATGACTTGCCCAGGGTCACACAGCTAGGGGATGTCTGAGATCAGATTTGAACCTAGGATTTTCCATCTTTAGACATGGCTTTGAGTCACCTAGCTGCCCCCTCAGATTTAATTTTTAAGCAAGATAAAATCACTAACCAGCTCAACAGGACACAAAACAAGGGCAAAGTCTGTCTTCCCTTCTGCTTTTCTTTCTCAAATCAGAGGTGGCAGCAGAGAGCAACAGAGAGAAAGGTATTTAATGAGAAACTTCATCTATCTTCAACTCTGGGTAGCTCTGAACAGGTAATAGCAGGCACTGAGGCTCTTGGCTAATGAAACCATTTTTCTCTCCCATCAATAAGAATGAGTTAATTGAAGTCTTCTGTAAGGTAAGTATTTCATGCTTCAAAGACTTCAATAGCATAATTTTTCCACTCCCTGCTATCTCTTTATTGGTCAGCACAGGTTCTTATTATCACATGAGGTTCATATTATACATTTCCTATATCTACAATGGCTTAAATCAGTACTTTCTATTATTCTATAACATACCTTCTCTTGAAAGGTAAAATACTAACTATATATTCCCTCATGAAATTGGTAGTCCTTTTAAAATCATAACTCATTCTCTAAATGTTTATATGATTTTTAATTTTTAAGTTTTGTTCTTTTTAGTCATAAAATAGTTATTTATTGATGTACTGAGGTGCTACAACAGAAACAACTTTAGGTTCCTCAACATGGTCCTCTAAAACATTTGGTTTCCTTGAACTATATTTCTTTATGTTTAAATTTTATAATTTTTAATAAATAATAAGTTATCTTGTTATAATTATAACCAAGTATAAAGAATCAGTACTCTAGACAGTCCC
Source organism: Monodelphis domestica (assembly GCF_027887165.1). Classification (NCBI taxonomy): domain Eukaryota; kingdom Metazoa; phylum Chordata; class Mammalia; order Didelphimorphia; family Didelphidae; genus Monodelphis; species Monodelphis domestica. The sequence goes on along the minus strand of NC_077229.1, from coordinate 396,207,474 downwards.
CAGAAATATTATATTGTTATGAAAATGTACCTTAATTTGCATTAGATATTTTTGATGAAATCTGATATGAAATGTACACAAAGTATATAGGGAATAAATACAAATACAAATAAATACAATAAATACAAATAAAGACCAAGATATATTCCTCAGAAGATAAGTGATTATAGGATCACAAGATAATAGATTTAATTCTGGAAAGGATTTAAAATCACATTATATGTGAAATTCTTTAAATGGAATGAATGACATTGGGGAGAGGAATGGACAGAAATCAAGGAGTTATAAAATAAAATAAATATAGCATTTTAATTCGGGTTGGGTAATCTTTGCCCTTTTGAGTTCATAGACAGATAAAATAATCATAGAGTTTTATTGCTAGTGGCTAAGATTTGAAAGAGAACTTTTCTGCCTTTTTGGAAATATTTCTCAAGAAGATTCCACTGTCAAGACAAATGTTCCAGAGTATAAGAAAAGTGACAGAAGTAGCCCAAATAAATTCAACTTTATGAAGTGGCCTAAATAGTTGTCAAAAGACTGTGTGGCCCTGATTTCCCACTAATATTTTTGGCTCTTAGTTCATATATCTGCTCTCCTGAGCAATGTTAATCAAAATGTCTGCTGAGGAGAAGCACTGATATGGTGAAAAGATTGTTGAATCTGGAGTCAAGACAAATTCATTAAATTCAATTTTAACAAAAACATTGTTGAGTATCTATTATGTGCAGAGTATTTATTATCCTAGACACTGGGGACAAACAAGACCAACAATAACCAAATTAGTAATAGTCTATGTCCTCAAGGAGCTTGGAATTGACTAAGAGACATGTCCATATACAAGGTAACTTGAAAAGGAAAATATTCCTAACAACTGGTAAGGGAGGGAACCAGAAATGGAGAGAGAGAGACAGAGAGAGAGAGAGAGAGAGAGAGAGAGAGAGAGAGAGAGAGAGAGAGAGAGAGAGAGAGAGAATAAATGAAAGGCAATCTTTTAAAAATATTATTTTATTTTTCCCAATTATATATAAAAACAATTTTAGCATTCTTTAAACATTTTTTTGAATTACAAATTTTCTCTCTCTCCTTCTCCCCCATCCAAGTTTAAATATGTGCAATCATGTAAAACATTTTCCCCTATATTAGTCATTGTGTGGAAGAGATCTCAAACCCTCCAAAATGAGGAATGTGAAATACACCATATTTTGGTTTGCATTCAGACTCCATCAGTTTTTTTCATGAGAAGGATGGTATTTTTCATCCAGAGTCTTTGGGATTTTCTTGGATATTGTTGGGTATTGTTGAGAATAGTTGTCATTCAGAGGTGTTTATCATACAACATTGTTATTATTGTGTAATGCTTACTTCACTTTACATCACAGTCTTAATGGAAACTAATCTTAAAGGGAAAGAATTGGGAATTGAGGGAGATTAGGGAAGATCTACAGAAGATGATATTTAATCTTAGCCTTCAAGGAAACCAGAAAAGCAATAAATTATAGGTTAGAAGGGAGAATATTTCAGTATTGGACAGTTAGAGCAAATGTGAAGAGTTGGGAGACAAAAGTTTCTTGTGTGAAGACAGCAAGCAAGTCAATGTAGCTGGATATCTGATTGTTGGGAGAAGAGATAGGTGTAAGGAGATTGGAAAGGGAGAAAGAAGCAAGTTTCAAAGGCTTTAAGTACCAAATAGAGGAATTTGTATTTGATGCTGGACTTTGGGGGATTTGAGTAGGTGGGAGGGACATATTGGTTTGGTCAAGCCAGAATTTTAGTAAAATTGGTTTTGCAGCTAAATGAAATATGATTGAGGCAGGTGGCTTTCTGAGTGGAGAGAAGGGTCTAATAGAAAGGATGTACTATGAAGACAAAACTGACAAAGGCCAGTTTGGCTGGATCATAGATTGTTTAAAGGGCAGTAATGGGCACTGTGGTTTGGAGGCTGGCTCTGACAATTAATAGCAATGGTTATGAGTCACATTTACCATTTAGAGCTTCTGTGGTTCAGTCTGTGTGGCCCCACTCACAAGTTTCTAGAAAAAATAGCTCCTTGGAGAGGAAGGAGCTATGAGTTTTTTGTGAGTTGAATGGATGAGGATTGGCAGGAATTTGGGGGAAACAGGATAGTAGGAGCAGAACATGGCCCAAAGATAAATAGGGCAGAAGTTGTTAAAGAAATGGGAAACCAGTGTCATCTTCCACTTCAGGCTCAGGGAAGCAGTCAGAGGAGACATGTTTCTGCTCTATAGTTGGGGTGGGGGCACTGTGTAAATAAGACCACAATTTTATGAATCCTATGAAGTATTCCATCTGTCGAGTGGAAACAGTTATGCTCATACTACTTACCTTGCAGAGTTGTAAAGAAAGTACTTGGCAAACTTTAAAGCCTATTACTGTAGAAGCAACACCAATCTTCCAGGTCCTCAGATTCACATCTTATAATCTTTATGTTCCCTTTAAACCTCCACCCTAGCAAAACTGCTTCAAGATCATTTCTTGATACTAAGATGTGGACCTGTGGTTCTCAAGGTGTGGTACAGTCAAAACTCTTTTCATAATAATAGTAAGGCATTTTAATTCTGAATACAGTAAATAGCAGTGTGTATCGAGAAGAAGCAAAGGCTCTTTGAAGGTTTTCTCACTAATTTTCAAGAGTGTTGATGGTTACTGAGATGAGAAATTTGGAAACCTGTTGGAAAAAATGTATTAGCATTTAAAGGATATTGGAGTATGAATTTAAAGCAATGAAAATATCGCAGGGCTTCAGGGAACTTCTATCTTGTGCAGAGGATTATGATTATTTTTAGTCTCATTTTTTCTAATATTTTGCCTCTTATCACTATAATTTCTGAATACATCCTTCCCATATGTAGCAAGCCACTCTTTATAATGAAGATTTAATACAAATAAGAAAAAAGGCAGTTGAATAAAAATAATTAGCACATCAAACAAATCTTAGAACATACACAATATAATTTATATCTGTAATACAACTTCTCATAGGAGAGAAAGCGTGATTTTTTTCAGTTCTTCTTGGGGCCAAATAAAATTAGAATTATAGTTTTGGTTTATTGTCCATTATGTTCACTTCCTTGCAGTTATTGTGTATGTAATTTTCCTGGTTTTGTTTATCTCACTCTGGTTCAGTTGACATGGTTTCCCATGCTTCTTGGAATTCTTAATATTCACCAGTTCTTGTGGCACAGTACTATTTCATTATACTTATGTGCTATAATTTATTTATCCCTTTCCTAAATCAATGGATATCTATTTTTACTTCCAGTTCATTGCTATCATGCAAAAAGTATAATTATAAACATTTTGGTTTATATAGTACATTTTAATCTTTTACTTATTTATATAAGGAAATAATATAGGGGTGTGTATATAAGGTTGTGTTGGTAAATGCTCAGGAAAATGTAAAGATAGACTTTTAAATTTAATCTGCATTACTAACATTTTCTCCTCTACTTTCTTAAGTCTAGACAATCAACAAATCAATAAATCAAACTCAATATGCATGTTTCCCCATTTTTGCAATGTAAATGCTTTTCCTGAAAATTTGATAATGAGCTTTCAGAAGCTGGTTCTAGCTGACTCTAGAGAATCTGGTAGTTATATGCCTATCAATGGGATTTCTGAGTCAAAGGGTACAGACACCATTTTTTAGTGTAAAGGAAAGGATTATATTGAGCATATATTGGCCATATTCATTATTTACCCCCAATTATTCCCTGCCCCAATTTTTAGCATCTCTTTCTCCTTTCTAGTACCCAGAGCAGTAATATTGCTTCTAGTCTCTTTCTCATAGGGAAAAAAAGCATTCCTATAGCCTTATTCACACTAAGGTGCTATGAACAACAAGGTTACTTCTTTCAGAATTTATGTTTTTTATTACAAAGGGAGATGTGGAAAGAATTTATAGAAAGCAATGAATTTCTAATCATAGAATTTTAGGCATGGTGACACCCACATATGAGAGAGACTTCTAATTGAGAAGTAGATCATGAACAGCTCCAGATCCCTTTAGGAAGCTAATAATCCAATTGCTATGTAGAGAAACAATAATTATTCATACAATCTATACATAATACCAATAACTGATACTGCATCTGACTTAAATTGATATTTGACTTTTTTCTTTAAGCAATATCAGATACCACAGAAATAGCATCTCATTAATAGCAATTCCATTTTATTTGTTTAATATTATTAACTTAACAAATATTAACATGCATGAAACTTTTCTTATATAAAAGGACAGAAGACTAGAATCATGAATCTCTGCTTCATATAGCCTTTTAAAAGTATATTTCAAATTTAAAATAATTTAACATTTTAAAAAAGCAATCATTATCAGTTAATTACCCAATTCAATGAAATAATTCTGCAATCATCAATTAGTAGCCTACTATGTTTAAGGCACTATGCTAGGTGATGATGTTACAAAGGCATAGATGAAACAATCCCTGACATCAAGGAGCTTATATTCTTTTTGTTGTTGAAAATATTACCAGCCATATGCATTTGCTTCTCTCTGGAATATTATTTTTTAAATTTATTTATTTAATTACTTAATTGATTCATGTTCTTTCTCTCTCCTCCTCCCACCCCCTCCTATAGCCAACAAGAAATTCCACTGGGTTTTACATGTGTCATTGATCAAGACCTATTATTATTGATATTTGCACTAAGATGATTGTTTAGGGTCTACATGCCCAATCATATTTCCATTGACCTATGTGATCAAGCAGTTGTTTTTCTTCTGTGTTTCTACTCCCACAGTTATTCCTCTGGATGTGGATAGTGTTCATTCTCATAAGTCCCTCAGAATTGAAGGAGCTTATATTCTACTAGAAGAAACAGAATTGTAACACAGTTTGGATGAATGCATCATCAGCCATCTATAGCCAATAGATTAGCACCTGTCCAGAAAGGGAGTGGGAATTAAAGAATTCCTAAAAAAATCCTCATTATAATAAAACATGATATTAACAGATTTACTCTTCTCTATCCCACTGTCCTAAAAGTCAATAGAGGCAGCTAACCCTTTACTTTGTTCATCAGATAGAATATCAGTACATCCTAAAACAAACACCCTTCCAGATGGTCTTCCCTTCCCTTCCCTTCTTTCCCTTTCCCTGCAGAGTAATCTGTATCTTTGTCTCTGATAATATGATTGAACAAGTATGAGAATCAGTTTCCAATTCTTCATGCTGACACTTCTTTCTAATCAGCTACCATGTTTGGATGAGGTTGGAAGACACATAAGAGAACTTTCTATCTTTATTCCTAGAAAGAAGGATACAACAGGAAGCTATAGCTAACTGGGAGGTGTAATAGTGGGAGAGAGAGAGAGAGAGAGAGAGAGAGAGAGAGAGAGAGAGAGAGAGAGAGAGAGAGAGAGAGAGACAGAGAGACAGAGAGACAGAGAGAGAGACAGAGAGAGAGAGAGAGAGAGAGAGAGAGAGAGAGAGAGAGAGAGAGAGAGAGAGAGAGAGAGAGAGAGAGAGAGAGAGGCTTTAAAATGCTAGGAATAGGAAACCAGCTGCCAGAGGGAACAAATTGCTGTGTAGCCACTTTCTTTTTCCTCCACCAACACTAGACAATCTTAATGGAGTCTGGTCCTGACCAAAAGTGAGTCAACCCCTCCCAACTTTCTTCTTTTACTTTGAAATCCTCCCTCCTATTACAAAACTTAGAGACAGTCTTCTGTATACTAAATGGCTAATTTATTTCTTGGGAAAGAAATATAGGGAGAGGGAAGAGATGGGAGGTTCCTTAATGTCTTTTCCCTATTAACTGGTGAAGGCTTTTATCACAAAGTCTCTTCAGAGAAATGGTTTGACTTTCCCCTAAGAGAAAGTGAATTTAAATCAGCAGTGGTCAAGAACTACTTCTGCTCAGCCAGGTAGAAAGGGTATTGCAAAGCAACTCTCTTCTTTAGCTCTAGTCAGAATCTCTGGTGAGAGAGTCAGTGAGTGACCAGACTCAGCTCTGGCCAACAGTTTTCTCCTCCTTTAAAACTTCCAATAGAATTCTCAAATTCTCCCTTCCCCAGCTGGTTGAATGTTCCATCTGCCTCTCCTGGATCCATCTTCATTAAATTTCAGGTTTTACTCTGCTTTTGACCATTCCTCCTTGATTACAGAGGGAATAGATTTTTAAAAAAATCCTTACCTTCCATCTTGTTGGTTCCAAGGCAGAAGAGCAGTAAGGGCTAGGCAATGAGGGTTAAGTGACTTGCCCAGGGTCCAGTTGGGAAGTATCTGAGGCTAGATTTGAACCTAGAACCTCCCGTCTCTACACTTGAGCTTCAATCCATTGAGCTACCCAGGTGCCCCATTTTTTAAATTTAATTTTTTTGAGGGAATAGACTTTTGTAGAATGTACTAAGCATTACAATTTACTCTTTTTGACTCTTGTCTTTTCCTGTGAATTAAGGTACCATTGTTCAATATAATCTGAATGGTGATTAAGGGCTAAATGTTCTTGACAGGGTGTTGAAGCCAGATCATTTCATTTCATTCCATGTAGTTATTGGGAGTATGATCCAAGGAGGAAATCAATATAAATAATTTTTGAATAGTCACTTCTGGAATCATATGTTTAATATTCTTGGTTGTGGGAATGGTTCCTAGGTCCATTTATTGTTCAAATTCAAGGTCTAGACTTTGATTTCTAGCCTGACTGTGTGTAAAGGTTCGTGAGAAAGGGTCAAAGTGGTGAAGTTTCATGGACATGGTAAAACCAGAAGCCTTAACTATATCATCCTTCCAGTGACTCAATGATATTTTAGACTTGGAGCTGCTGTGTGGGAGGCAAGGTGATATCTGGCTACAGAAAAAGATATAATGATTGCAAAGCACATAGCATGATGTCTGGCACAAAGTAGGCCCTTAATAAATGTTTATTCTCTTCTCTTCCCAAGGGTGGATTTCTATGTCACTCAGATCATACTTTGTAATTGAAATATTGAGGATTATAATTGGTGTTATTGAGGAGGATGCTGTTGTAAAAATAATTTTTGATGCTCACAAAAGTATCTTTCAGATCTCCCCTTAGAAGAAAAGCTAGGAGTGACTTCCCTTCACCAGGCCAGTATATAACTTACTTGGAGACAATATATTTATTAAAATCTATTCATTTATATTTCACATATATAAGTATAAGGATTAGTAACAAGGAAAGCCTTAACACTGATAGGGAACTATATCCAACCACCTTCTATGTTTGCCTTACCACAAACTCTTCTGTGTCTCCAAGCTACTCTGAAACTTCTTAGCACTTACTAAAAAAAAAAAAAAACAACCCAAACGCTGTCTGATTACAATAGAAATATAATCCTTATTAGAATTAACTTAATATTATTAAAGAATTGTCTCCAAGTGAACACAGAGCCAACCAGTCTAATATGACTGAGGCTGGCTGGCCAGAGTCCAGGCAAACAAGCCTTTGATCTTTCTTCTTCTCAAAACTGTTCTCCACCAAAGCAGATAGGGCATCTTCTTTCTTCAAGATGAATTCTCACAGTAAAGAGGGTAGGAAAACCTCTTCAGATGGTTTATACCCTATATACAGCAAAGAGCAAGTTCTGAGATGTCCGTCTTTACCAGAAGAGAGAGAGAGAGAGAGAGAGAGAGAGAGAGAGAGAGAGAGAGAGAGAGAGAGAGAGAGAGAGAGAGAGAGAGTGAGAGAGCCAGTAACTCCCAGAAGCTCTGACCAACTGTTAGAATCTTGCTTGATTCCTTCCTTCCAAGTTCTGATCTCATGCACAGCACTCTACCTTGCCTACATCCTCAGAGACCCCTTTCTCAAAGTTCTTAATCTTATCAATACTTAACCAATATCCTTATTACATAATAGATAATTTAATGGTAATCTAAGGTCTATTATAATCAACTTGTTGACCACAAACAAATCTGGGATCATTTATTTGAGATTTCCGAGAAGTAAAAAAAGTTGTCATTTTCAACAAGAAATAACATAATTTATTAAAGGGTCATAATAACTTAAAGGTTCACTAAATGAATCATATTATTACTGTTATATATTAAGGGAAAAACTGTCTGCTTTCTTTGGGGATGGGTGGGAGGAAATACTTATTCACTTTGTAAGCCCTGGAGTCAGTACTTAAAGAATCTGTTAAAATTTTAGGGTTTAAATCTTGTCTTTTTCTCCTTTTACTTCTCTTTCTGTCTCAGATAAATTGATTATAAATCTATTGTAAAATTCCCTGAACCAACAGGCTATCTATTTTCTTTATTTAAAGTTGTTGTTTGATATTTGGAGGTGATTTTCTTGAAACTCTAATTAGAAAAAAGAAGTTCTTTTATAGAGAGCCTGCCATGAAACTTATATAAAAATCAAAGATGACTTATAGGTCATATAATCAACAAGATGGAGGACTAGATATTTTCCTCTGATCCCCATGACCTCTCAGACCTTCCCAAATCAGAAATTGTGTCAAAGTTGAAATCAATTTTATTTGTCACCATGATATAGGATACTTGGAATTCAAAAGAAAAGAGAAAAAGAATACATGGATACCTACCCTAAACTCATTCAGTATCCTTTCCCTTGCTGCCTACCACCTGCTGGCTATACTAACTTAACTAAGGATTTAAACTATAGAACTGCTGAAAATCCTGAAAATCAAAGGAAAGATGAATAAAATTGAAAGAATGAAAACCATTGAACTAATAAATAAGACAAGAAGCTAGTTTTATGAGAAAAAACAATAAATAGAAAGAAAGCCAACTTACCAAATTAAAAATGAAAAGGACAAAATTACAACCAGTGAAGAGGAAATTAAAGCAATTATTAGAAGTTATTTTGCCCAATTATATGCCAAACAAATCTGACAATCTAGGTGAAATAGAAGAGTATTTAAAGAAATATAAACTGCCCAGATGAACAGAAAAGGAAAATGATACTTCAATCATCCCATGTCAGAAAAAGAAATTGAATAAACCATCAGTGATTCTATTAGAAAAAAAGCACCAGGGCCAGACAAATTCACAAATGTATTATACCAAACATTTAAAGAACACTTTATTCCAATACTATGCAAACTATTTGAAAAAGCATTTGAGGAAAGAACTCTAAAAATTCCTTTATGACATAAAAGTGGTTTTTATACCTAAACCAGGAAAAACAAAAACAGAAAGAAAACTCTAGACCAGTATCTTTAATGAATATTGATGCAAAAACTTAAACAAAACACTAGCAAGGAGATTACAGAAATATATCACAAAGATTATACAATATGACCTCGTGAGCTTTATTCCAAGAATACAGGAATAGTTCATTAGGAAAACTATCAGCAGAATTGACTATATCAATAACAAAACCAACAGAAACCATAAGATTATTCAATAGATGTAGAAAAAGCTTTTGACAAAATAAACAGTTATTCCTATTGAAAACACTATAGGACACTGGAATAAATGGAACATTCCTCAAAAAGATAAATAGCATCTATCTAAAACTGAAATCATTAGCAAACATTATCTGTAATGGGATTAAGATAGAAGCTGTCCTAATATGATCAGGAGGGAAACAAGGATGCCCATTATCACCACTACTATTCAATTATATAATATAATATAATAATCATAATATAATGCTAGCCAGAGCAATAAGAGACAAATGAATTGAAGGAATTAGAAGAAGCAATGAGGAAACAAAGTTGCCATTCTGCAGATGATATGATGGTATACCTAGAGAATCCTAGAGATGCAACAAAAAAAAAATCAAAATAATTAACACATTTAGCAAATTTTCAGGATATAAAATAAAGCCACCTAAATCTTCAGCATCTCCTTCTACTACCAATAAAGCCCGACAGCATGAGGTAGAAAGAGAAATCCCATTTACTATAACTATAGACAACATAGGGCTTTGCTCACCCAGCATGTGAAGACTGCTTCGGCAGAACAGGCGGAAGAAACCAACAAGAAGGTTCAACGGCTGAGATGGTGATGCAGCAAGGCACTGTGGAGTGCTTAGGACATGATGGAGCAGAAAAGACAACACGGCCATCCAATGCAGCTGAGGAAGTCTCCAGGTGTAACGACTTTTCGTGCCAATGGACCCAGGCTTCCAATGCCGAGAGAGTGGGACTGTCTCTGTGCATCGACTTTTCCACTTAAATCTTCATGCACAGGTGTCTTTGTGCACAAAAACGCACAAAGACAATCATCATCCTTGGTTCCAGAGACAACCAACAGACAACATAAAATACTTGGGAGTCTACCTGTCAATACAAACACAGAAATTATAGAATCACAACTACAAATCACTTTTCATGCAAATAAAGTTAGATCTAAACAATTGAAAAAAATTAATTGCTCATAGGTAGGCTGAGTGAATGTAACAAGAATGACAATTCTTACTAAATTAATTTATTCAGTGCTATCCCAATTTAGCTAGCCAAAAATTATTTCACAGAGTCAGAAAAAAATAATAAAGTTCACCTGGAAAAACAAAAGACATAGAATATCAAGATAATTAATTAAAAAAATTAAAGGAAGGTGGGTTAACTGTACCAGATTTCAAACAATATCATAAAATGGCAACCATCAAAATGATCTGGAACTGGCAAAGAAATAGAGGACCAATCAAATAGATGAAGCAAAATTTGCAAATAACCATAGTAACCTAGTGTTTAGCAAATACAAAGATCAAAGCTTTTGGAAGAAAAATTCATTATTTTTCAGTAACTACTGAGAAATTGGTACTCAGAATCTAAAACCTCATGCCATATATCAAGGTAAAGTCAAAATGGATATATGATTTAGAAATAAAAGGTGATACCATAAACAAGTTAGGGAAACAAAATAGTTCATTCATCACACTCATGGATAAGTGAAGAGTTTAGGTCAAAACAAGACACAGAGACAATTCTGAGAGGTAAAATAATTTTGACTACATTAAAGCAAGAAGTTTCTTCATGAACACAATCAATGAAACCAAGATTAAAAGGCAAATAACAATATGGGGGAAAATCTTTTATAGCAAGTCTCTCTGATAAAGCTTCATATCTCAAATATCTAGAGAACTGAGTCAAATTAATAAGAATAGAAAGCATTTTTTATCTGACAAATGGTTTAAGAACATGAACAGCCTATTCTCAGTTGAAGAAATTAAAACTATCCTTTGTTAATAAAAAAAAGATCCAGATCACTATTAATTAGAGAAATGCAAATCAAAACATCTCTGAGATACCACATCATACCCACCAGACTGGCTAACATGACAAAAAGGAAAATGGTAAATGTTGGAAGGAATATGGAGAAATTGGGACACCAATACAGTACTGGTGGAGCTGTGAACAATACATTCATTCTCAAGAGCAATCTGGAATCAAGTCCAAAAGACCAAAAAAACTATTACTATCCTTTAACATATTAATACCATGATGAAGTTTGTATCTCAGAGAGATTAAAGATAGGAGAACCTGCCGTTACAAAAATATTTATAACAATTCTTTTTTACATGACAAAGAATTAGAAAGTGAAAGGATGTCCATCAATTGGGGAATGGCTAAAGAAGATGTGGTTTATGATTGTAATGGACTAGTATTGTGCCATAAGAAAGGCAAAATAAGATGAGCACAAAAAAATGCCTGGAAAGACTCATATGATGTGATGCAAAGTGAAGTGAGCAGAACCAGGAGAATGTTTTACACAGTAACAACAATAATGTATGATGATTGATTGTGAATGGCAACTATTATCAGTAAGGCAAGGTTCCAGGACAACTCCAAGGGACTTATGACAAAAAAGGATATCTACTGCCAAAGAAGGAAAAGTCTAAATGCAGAGTGAAACCCACCATTCTTCACTTTATTTCCTCCATGAATTTTTCTCTAGTGTCAGCAATAGGTTTCTTGTTTCACAATATAACAAATATGGAGATAGTATTATATGATAACATATATACAACTTTTATTATTGTGCCTGCCTTCTCTGGGAATGGGAAAGGTGAGAAAGAGGGAAAGAACTTGATACAAAATGTCAAAAATGAATATTAAAATTGTATTGACATGCAGTTTCAATAAAAAATATAAAAAATTAAGATATTTTAAAAAGGAAAGCAGTTTGGAATTTTTCAAAGTGACAGAAATATCCATACCTTTTGAACCAGAGTTTCCATTACTGGACTTCTACCCTAAAGAGGCCATTGATAAGAAGAAAATCCCTGTATACACCAAAATATTTATAGCAACACTTTTTATGATAACTTAAAGAATTAGAAATAAAGTAGATGCCTATTGATTAGGGAATGGCTAAACAAATTGTGGCACATGAAATTTAATGTAATATAGTATTGTACTATAAGAAATGGTGTAAAAGATGAATATAGAGATGTATAGAAATATCCACATCAGCTGACAGGATAAGGTAAGTGGGGCCAAGAAAACAATATACATAATCATTATAATATAAATTGAACAATTAAAAATCAAAACAATAAAAAGTGAATTAAGGGGACAGCTGGGTTGCTCAGTGGTTTGAGTGTCAGACCTAGAAACAGGGGGTTCTGGGTTAAAATATGGCCTCATACGACCTTATCTGACCCTGTGAAAGTCACTTAACTCCCATTGTCTACCCCTAACCACTCTTCTGGTCTTAGTTCTTGGAACCAATACACAGTACTGCTTCTTAGATGGAAGGTAAATTTTTTAAATGAATTTAACAAAATTACAAAGATCAAGTATGATTAAAATAAAGACATATGAGAAGATACCCCCAACCCACTCCTTAAGGGAGTTATATGTGTTTTTGGACTTTTTCAATGTATCAAAAAGTTGTGCTGATTCGTTCCCTTTTCAAAATTACTATTTGTTATATGGTATGGCACTCTGAGAGGGAGAGACAAAGAAACTAGGGATAACTATGATGATATAAAAATAGAAGACATCAATAAAAACTTATTTCTAAAAAAATCAATAAAACTAATAAATTTTAAAAATTTAAAAAAGGAAAAATGAAAAGAGTTGACTATTTTTTTCACAATAAGTCCATTTTTCTCGTTTCAAGGCCTTGTAAAGAGTCACTTGACCCAGAATAAGAAGTGTTAAGGGTGATAGTCAGAATTCCTATTTGTTATCAAACATTCACCGAATCACCAACCAAGAAGATGTAAACATAAGGGCCACGCTTTGCCATCAAAAAAGCCACCCGCAATCATCATTTTCATATTAGGATTTGTAAAAACCTCATGATATGCTGTTTGTATGTTGTATAACAATTCTCATAGTTGCTTTCAGAGGATTAGTCTATGTCCTGACTTGGAACAATTCTAAGGCATTTTTGGTCAAAAGACAGCTCTGGGAAAGTGAAAGAACTCACAAATACCTATCACACCCACTTCTCTGTGTCATGGTAAACAAAACAAAAAATGACAACAACCCCCCAAACACCCTAAAAACTCTCTCCAGAATGAACAATAAGAATGATGGAATTTCCTTTTTCTCTCCTTAACTTTCCACTTATCTGCATGTGCTTTGGGGGATTATTGGTCCTCATGGAGGGCTTCTACAAGTTTAGTCACTGGATTATTAGCCTTTGATTAACTGTTATATCATAAATCTTGTCTGGAGCACAGAGCTTAGACACTGTACCTTTGCTTAGGAATGAATGGGGAATTGGCCACTTATGACCATTAATGAATGTGGAGCGTTATAGGAAAATTATGAATTAATATCAGAAACAATTACTAGGTTATATATGTTATATGTTTATGTGTTGCATATTGTGTAAATATGTTACATATTTATTCTTAGCTATTAGTTACTTGGAAAGAAGAAACCAATTTAAAAGAAAGTGTTTATCAATGAACATTTAAGAAATAACTATGTGCCAAGCAGTTTACTAAGTGCTAGCTTATTGTTGTTTAGTCCTTTTCAGTTGTCTCTGACTCTTTATGGATCCTTTTGGAATTTTCTTGTTAAAGATATTGGAGTGGCTTGTCATTTCCTTCTCTGGCTCATTTTACATATGAGGAAACTGAGGCAAAGAACTACATGACTTGCCCAGGGTCATTCACAGTGTCTGAAGTCAAATTTGAACTCAGGTCCTCCTCACTCTAGACTCAGCACTCACCCTATTAAACCACCTAGAAAAATATTAAATTTAAATAAGATAATCTCTGCCCTTAAGCTTCGTACATTTTAGTAGGTAGATGAAGCCCCAGGATAGAAGAATTTTAAGTTTTCAAAAATAAAATCATGGTTTTTATCAGTCTAGGGAACGTCACATGAGAAAACTCCCCCTGTCAATACAAATGAGCATCAGTACTGCAACTTACTGACTAAAAGAGTTTCCTAGGACAATGAGGGATTAAATTATTTGCTCAGGTTCCCACAAATTAATTTGTGTGAGAGGTTCTACTTAACTCCAAGGTAATACTGCATTGTCTCTCTATGTAATAAATTCAATTATAACATTATATTTAAGTATATTAGATGATTATTTGTGTGACCTGGGGCAATTCATTTAGCCTGAGTTTTTTTTTTATCTGTAAAATGAGGGAGAAATTGGACTAAATGATCATTAATGTTCCTTTAGCGCTCTGTCAAGACTTTCTGTGGTGATGATGATGGCAGTGAATTGAAAGAAGCCAGGGGAGACATCTTTGCCCAGAACTTCTCAATAAAATAGAAATACTATCTTCTCTCTCTCTCTCAAATAGAAGAGTAAACAATTTGCAATGAAGCATGGTGAAGTCTCCTTTCTTCATCTCTCTGCACTCTCTATAGAGAAATCCTGAGATATTCTCTATAAGCATTGAAATGGATAGATAATGCATATAACATGTAGTGACATACTATATATAACAAATATGAAATATCATCTTCAAGTTGTATCAAATTCCTAAAATAAGATGAAAACATAAGAAAATAGGCAAAATGCAATAATAGTAGAAGACTAATACTTTCTTATCAGAATATGACAAACCTAATAAAATATTTATAATAAAAAGATTACAGATCTTAATTACTTAATTACTTATTTAACAAATTGAATCAAGATACATAGAGAGAATGAAATGAAAAAAAGTAGGGTTTTTACTAGGACAGGATCAACATCAGCAAAACTAGAAATAATATATTTTTTTTAATTCCTAGACTACTTCATTATAATAATAAAAAATAAGAAATTCTTTGGGTAAAGAAAATCCAAAACTTATTTGTCACAAAAGCTAAGAAATTATAGGAAGAGAGATTTTATGTTAATATAATTTCCTACCTTAATCTAAAGGTCTACCTAACTTACAAAAGAGAAAAACTAGATTTACATTAATAAAAATTTGATCAATTAGTAAGCATTTATTAAATAAATACTTTGTACTAGGCACTGAGCAAAACAAGCTTTTCCACTATCAATTTTTCTATCTAACCTATGTCTCAATCCATTCTAGCACTTTAGAAAAAGTCTTATTATCATTATTTTATAGATGAGGAAATTGAAGTTAAGAAGGAGTTAAGTGATTTGCTTATTGAGTATCAGAGGTGAGATTTGAAAATACCTTTTTTTGATTTCAAGTTCAAAGTTCTATCTTCTGGCCCAACTTACCTTTTCTTAGACAATGATGATGGCAGTCAGTGATAAGTCCTCCAGAATGTCTGCCCTTGGACAGAAATACTCAGTTCCTGAGTTTTAAATTTCTTTCTAAGTCCATATGTGAACCTTCCATGAGTTCTTCATTTCTCTCCCAATCAGGGTCATTCCCTTTGGCAGACCAGCAGCATTTAATTTATTTCCCACTACTGATATCATAGGTATAGGAAAACTAGGGATCAGATGGCAAATCACATATGGAATGCAAGCATGAGATGTAGAAGTTTCTGTAAAATAGGCTAGATATTGGTGCTAGGCAGAAGAAGGATTTAGAGATGAAGTCAGAGAGGACCCCGGCCCCTCCAAATCAGAAGAATTTTAGAGCTTTCTAAACTGTTTTAGAAATACTAGAAACTGTGAAAAAAAAAGAGAAAAATGTATTAGAGAGAAAACATTGTATGTGAAGGGCTCAAACTATTATTTGCAATGACATCATACTGAATAAAGTCAATTCTAAGTGGAAAAGTAATTAAGAAAATGAATGAGTTCAGAAAGGTCATAGGATACAAGATTAACTCATTAAGTGATTTGAATTCTTATTTATTAGCAATAAGAATCAAGAAAATTTCATAAAAAGAAATCTCATTTACAATAATTGTAATCCATCAACTATATGGGAATAAACCTCCAAAGAGTTACATACAAATTATCTAAGAACAATTAATATAATTATTGAAATAAAGATCTAATTAATTAGAGGTATGTTTAATGCTTCATTCACAACCTGGCTTCAATCTTTGTTTACAGTTGTATTACTTCCCTTCATGTACAATGCCATCCAGCTGAACTATCTTTCTTATTTTCTTTATTCATAACACTTGATTTTTATCCATATCCTTTCATGTTAACCATCTCCTATGCCCAGAATGCTCTACATTAGCTTTTAGATACATTCCTCATGCTTGGGTACCACTTTCTAAAGGAAGCATTTCCTGATCCTTACAGATATTAGCATCTCCCATTACAGATAATCTCACTTCTACTTTGAAGCTATCTATTGTAACTATTACTGGGACTAGACCACACACACTTTTATGATATTCCTCAGTCTTTCACTTGACATGTTCTCTAAAACTTTATCAACCCAAGATCTAAAGTGATTCAGGTATATGCTTTGATATTTTCTTACTCTTTAATTAATATAAGCTCTCAACTCAGTTCATTAACTATTAAAAGTTCAATAAACTGGAGAGACCTTCTTTTGCAATAACTACTAATTTTTCTAGAATTCAAGTATCTTAATCTCATGATTAAATACAAAAATTAGTGAATAAAATTATTTAACAAATGAAAGACATGCATAATTATTTGTGATAACTTAACTCTTTATTGGATTTCAGTCAGAGGTATCTCAAACCTTAGAATCCTTGCTTTCTCTCAGATGTTGCAGAAAGATGCCAGACAACCTATACTACATCAAGAAGATCCAGAACAAACTTTGGATGTGGTTGATTGAACTGAAGTTTGATTGGACATTTATTTGAATGTATACTCTCATGCCAAAAGGGGACTGCCCCCTAATTGTTTTTTGTTAATGCGCTCAGCAAACATTAGTTTTGCTGTTTTTCTTCTATTTACCTCTCTTATCTAACTTGTTATTTCCTGTTAGAAACTGAATATTGTATACATCTGTAGTTAGATGTGCTTTAGGACTACAAGATGATTATGTTCAATGATCAATGGGGAGGCTAGTCTCCCAATGGTCATCAGGAGGGATTGTGAAGATTGGATTTAGCTATTTCTTGATTTTAATAATGAAGATACTTAGTCTAACAAAATCAGGGGGGATTGTGAATGTTAAATTACTCCACCCTACTGAGACCATACTTTAGGGGAAGATAAAGTTGTAATCTCCTGATTGAACAATGAAGGTATTTAACTCTTATCTTATAGTGGAGCTAGAACTTTAAGTTAAGTCTATTTTAAGATCTTAATACAAAAAAGTGTTAAGTAACTATAAAAGTTAAATTAATCACAAAAAGCTTAAGTAACTCACAAAAGGTGAACTTAACAAAGAAGTGTTAAGTAACTCTAAAGATATAATCTAATCAAAGAAAATGAAAAAAAAAGAAAATGAGGAGATCCAAGAGTGAAAGGTCTATATATTGGCTCATTTCCTCTCTCTGGTACCTTTTGCGGTGGAGAGTTGGCTGATAGCAGTGTGCTGGGCCTTTTTGCATCTTAGCGTGAATACCAGCTATTGTCCAGTTCAGTGGTGAGTTTCTGGCTGAGTTTTCCTCCTTCACTTTTCCAAATTTACCCTCTTCGAAGCCTCTAATCTTCTTCAGAGACTTAGAAGCAGGTATTTTAAACTCCCCCTGGCACAGGCCAGGCAGGATAAATCCTATATCCTCTTCCCTCCTTCTCCTTAAATTCCTTACCTCTGTATTAATTAAATTACCATAAATTTCCAGATTGACTTGGGTATTTTATTTGGGATTTCCATTGGCAGCCAATTAAATCTAGATTTTAAGTCAGAACCCTAAAATTATCTTCACACAGAGGTGGTAGATGGTACAGTGGATAGAGCACTGGATCTGGAGTCAGGTAGACATGAGTTCAAATCCTTCTTCAAATATCTAAAGAACTTCCAATGAGACTCTTGTTCCTTATTTTCTTTTAATTAAGTACCTACAACATTCCAGAAACCATGAATATGGTGATACACACCCTGAAAAAGTTTATATTTTATTGCAGGGGTGGGGGTGGGAACTGGTAGTGTGGGTGTATGTGTATCAGATGATATCTCTATATACAGCCTCATTGTACTTTCTGCTTTAAAAATATGGTCAACATACTACTTATTTGTTATTAGTACAATAGCAATTTTTGCTAAGAATTATGAACCATTGAATCTAGGTGCTTCAGCTCACAAAGAGAATTTGATAACAGTTGAAAAAATTACTTTTCTTAAAAAAACATGTAACAATTTATTATTAAACTGAAACTACTACAAAAGCAATGACAAATTATTTGAAAAAATTCACTAAAATTTTGAACATTTTAGCCAAGTGTAGTCAGAATTTCAGTTTACTAATATTTACACATTTTATGTCATCTAGTTGAAGCTAACACATGCAAGAAATCAAAAAACAAATCACCTTAAAACCCAACTAAACTGCATATTCTAGGAATACAAGCTTTATAATTTAAAAAATGCTTACCCACAGTAGTTAGCTGAGAAAATCTGTTCCTTCACCTCTTGGTTTGTAAAAAATATTTTCAAGAGTTCACTCTAAATGATTAACAAAATCTTTAACTATTACATGTCATTGGTATTTTATTTTCCTCTTCTATTTCTTCCACCCCTGCTTGGGTCATCAGGTCAGTGCTGTTTTTCTCCAGATCATCAATGCGACTGCTCATATCATCGATCTGGTCTGACATGGTCTGAAATTTGTCCTGTATCTGCTGGAGAAGAGTATGAATCACAGTAGTCAGATCCTGAACAGTTTTGGGGTCTTTCTCTGCCAATGCTCTGACCCTGGACTTCTTATTGTACTTCTTTCCCACTGTTGGTTTAATGAACAGTAAACCCAACAAGTTGCCCTGTGTTTGGCTCTACCTGTTGCTTCTTGACCTGCATATAGGTTCTCCAGCTGACAGATAAGATGATTTGGTGCTCTCATCTCTGTGAAGACTTGCCACATTTTGTTGTGATCCACACAGTCAAAGGCTTTAGTGTAGTCAGTGAAGTAGAAGTAATTGTTTTTCTGAAATTCTCTTTCTCCAAAATTCAGCTATAGCCTGCACTTCTGGTAATTCTACGTTCATATATTGCTGAAGCTTTTACCTTGTACTCAGTATTCCCCTCCATATACAGATACACATATATCTGTACATACATATGCACTTGTATTAATATACACACATGTATATGCATATATCTATACATACATGCACATATGTATGTATGTCTATATATTATGTATATGTTTGGGGCACTAAGTTTATTTGAATATGGCTCTGGAACATTCAGTCCATCCTCTCCTTCTATCCTAACCCCAAAGGTCAAGAATTATATTTAGTGCAGCTAATAAATATAAACAAAGTCTAAGCTTTCAGCACAAATAAGACAGACACACACACAATTTGGGGAAATGAAAAGTAATTTGTGGGTTGTACTAGCAATGAGGATTCAGGAAATGACTTGTATAGGAGATGACTCAAGCTGAACTTGAAAGAATCGAGGA
Organism: Monodelphis domestica; assembly: GCF_027887165.1. NCBI lineage: Eukaryota > Metazoa > Chordata > Mammalia > Didelphimorphia > Didelphidae > Monodelphis > Monodelphis domestica. The sequence goes on along the minus strand of NC_077229.1, from coordinate 396,187,655 downwards.
CTCTAAGAGGTGGAGGTAGGAAGGGAGCGCCCTCCAGACTAATTTAGCTATACTAGCAGAGTGTGTTAGAAGAACAAAATCCAAGCTGATGAAGGGGAACCTACACTTTCTGACACTTACAACATATACAAAGATGTTATTACCAAACCTATCTGGTTCTGGGGGAAAATGGAGAGTGAGATAGATGGAACCAGACATTCAACCATATACACACAAAAGATTATAAAACATAATAATTGGGTACAAAGTCTTTAGCAAAAGTAGTTGGGAAAACTGGTGAGTAATAAGGCAGAAAATGAAATCATATTCACATCTCATGCTATATACCTTAGTAAATTCAGCGTGGAGATAGATTTAAATATAAAAAAATGGATTGTAAAAGCTATGGAAAAATGAAATAAATCTCAATTGTGGAAAGAAGATGACTTTTTAATTGAAGAAATAGTATTGGGAACAAGACAGATGTGCTATTAGATTGAAAGATTCAGAAAGCTACAGGATAAAGACCGGTGTCATCAAAAGAAAAATAACAGGTAGCAATAAGACTTACAGCAAATATGACATATAAAAGCATGATGACTAAAATAGGGAAGGAACGGCTACAATTATCCAGTGTTTTTCCTCCCCCACTATACCATATGATTTCACAGTACCCTTCCTTTAAACCAAAGGGCCCCGATTTTGATTGTGAGGTCATATATATCCTCAGAATAAATGCAAATACATGAATATAAATGGTGAAAATAATTTTAAGAAGTGATAAAAAACGATAATAAAAAAGATGGATCAACCTGATTATGCAATTTTGCTTCCAGCTGGTTTTAACTTGTTTGCATATTTCATTTATGGGGAAAAACCTACCTAATGAATGCTGAGTTCACTGAGTGTCAGACCTCCAGGCCAGTGCTTTAATTTCTCAGGAATATCTCTTAGATTGAACAAGTCCAAGCGTGAGTCTGATGGGTAAGCGGAAACATGATTTTGTATCTTCTTAGCTGGCCTATTCCAGCACTGATTTATGCTGTTTTGGGTGTGTGATTTTCTACATTATAGTTTATAATGCTAAAGTTCCTTTCAATGGCTAATGTATATAATCATCTATTCATCTGTCTAGCCTTCAGCTCACATCTCAGTTTGTTTTGGTCTATTGGCCCACTTCCCTCTTTTCCCAGCTTAATTACCAGTTATGCTAAATTTACAAACCTATGAAATCTTGTAAAGTAACTTGATTAGTTATGTGACACTGAAATTATGGGAAACTTTCCCCAATTTCCTTGTTGTGGCAGAGATTGCCTGACTAAGCCCTATACTCAAAAGAATAACAAGTCTAGTTTACATCTAGTCAAGAAAAAACATTTTCCCTTTCACTCTCCCAACATGAAGCAGCCAATGTAAACCAGAATATTTGATGAATGATAAAAAATTTGTTTTTGCTAATATTAATTTCCATCCTGATACTTCATTGTCATGTAGGGGTGCTTAAATTCTTAAAGTCAATATCAGCAATGGAGTGTCTGGGGATGTTACCAAGATGCAATGACTGTGACTATGGCCTCAGTGTTAGATGGCATTTATATTATTTTTGTTCCAAGATGACTAATTTTGGAGACACAACACCAGTAGTTAACCATCAGATTTCATTTTTTTTATTATGACAGCTTATTCCATCTATAGTGTACATTGTGTTTCAGTCTACATCAATGTGAAGTAACATTGAATTTGGATTGAATTATCTTGGTCATAAAACCTTGTGTGTTCCTTGAACACATATTAAAAAAATAAATGTGTGCATACACATATATGTGTGAAAGATTGTCTCAGAGATATTTTTACTGGGTTATTGCATCCATTTGTGCAATCTGGAAAGAGCAGAGAAAAAGCTCTCAATATGCAGTACTCACTTTCCCCACGCAGATTCTCTTAAGTATATTTTGTTCTATCTCCACAGTGGTCCAAGGGTAGACCACATGAGACTTTCAAGGAAATGCAAACATATTATATGAGGACAGTCAGTAAAGGATTCAAGTGTGAGAACCAGAATGATAATAAATACAAAGAAAAACAATTATTGGAACTGTCCAAATCTATCAAGGACTATCATAGAGAGTAATGGGCTTCTTTTCATAGAAAGTGTTATGATAGAACAGGTGATGAAATACACCCCCCCCCCTTTTTTCTGAAAGATGAAGAAATGCTTCAGAGTCACACTTTAGAAAAACTTTATCACAAGAAACAGTTTGTGGTATTAGGAGAATCTTGAAAAAAAGTGCAGTTTACAATCTAAAATGCATCAATAAAACTTCTTTAAAAGTTAAAAAAAAGAAATTCAGTCATGAGTTGGAATGGATGACTTCCTTTCCAACTTTTCCAACTGATCCCCAGAGGTACAGGAGTCAAGATCACATACAACATTTGAAAGATAGCAAAGGAAACTCAGGCCATCACAGGCAAGTTACTTCAAGTTTCTTGGCACTTATCTGTTATTCATTTCTGTATACTTCAATGCACTCTACTGTGACTCTTCCAAGTTATTGGCTAGTCTGACCAGGGAAAGCTGGCACTGAAGACAGTACAAAGCTGTACTAAATGTCTCTGCACCCTCTAAATTAGGCATAAGTGGAGCCTCTGTCATATGAATTCATTGTGTGGTCTCAGCTGTGTTTCTCTGCCCTATACCAGTTGCTAATAAACATCATTGCTGCCCTCAGTGTACTGCATCAACTATTTTATTACAACTTAACACCAATTCAGATTGGTTTCTAAAAGAGAATGCTCAAAGTTGTCCCACTAATTTCTGAGTTGTTCCAAGTGGTTGATCTATACGTATTCAATAGATTATTTAGTCACTAATGCCTAGAAAGGTCTCAGAATGATTGGGGTTGTTAGGTTGGGATTACCACAGCATTTCATTGAGTGGCAAAATGTAAGTCCAGTAGGAATCACATTGAGGCACAATGTTTTTGAGACATGGCTCTGAAATATGCATTTTAGTCCCTGCCTCTCTCCTGTCCCACAACTCAATAACAAAATAGAGTACAACTAAATTGAATTTAAATGGAATCGAAGCTTCTAGAAAAAAAATATTGCCTTTTCTATCCCTTAAATGATACCTTGTGGCAAATGTGAGAATTGAAACAGCAAAGGGAAACAATTTTCCTAGGATAATATGATGCTATAGTTGACAATCAGGGCCTTGTCTCAAGACCTTCATCTCCAAAGTTTTGAGTAATTTGTTAGATTATGCGACCTTTTGTTAAAATTTATGATTCTTTACAATTGAGTTTCTTTTGCTTATGACCAAGTCATTGTCACAGAATCTTATAATTTAGAACTAAAAGAGACTTAGAATCAGTATAATTCACTTGCTTTATACCCTCTTTATATCTTTGCTCCACCACCTCCTTTGTTGACTATGTGAAATGATGAAGCACAGAGTGCCTGCTTGGGGAGTTAAGACAGTAATGGCAAGTGGAAGTAATGAGATATATGGCAACCAGGAAGAAGTATTGTGGATAAACTGAGAAGAGAGAAGACATAATCCTCTTGGCTACTAGAATCTTGAATTGAGGGTCATGGATGCCATTTTGGCATGGTGATTGTTGTTGGTTTCTTCCTGAGGCCTCCTGTTGAGTTTATTTTACTATAAATTAAAAGCAGTGTTGTGACAAGTAGTAGTTAAAAAAGTAACCATGTCTACAAGGAAGGAGCTGAAACCTGGATCAAGAGGTTCCAAGTTTTCATCTAAAGATCATTCCTATTGGAGTTGAGTATCAAGGGGAGACTGGGTTATGTGCACTTTACTTATTCCTTGGCTCTTGGCAGGAGGAGCATCCATGGGGAACTAAAAAAAACCCCAAAAACTGAATTTCCTAGAACTTTTGAGTCTGGAGAAGATATTTTTCCATGTTAAACACTTTAAGTGCATTATTTTATTGTCTTTATTGATTGTATGCCAAGAGTAATGCAATACACACATTTAACACATTCTCACTGTTGCATGATGACATGATTATGACTCAATTATATATAACAAGTTTAGAGAAGAGGTGGATTATGATTAGGGAAATTCCATTTAAGTATATCTCCTAGACAAGCAAATCAGCCTGAGAGGGAGGGCTGGGAGTTAGAAAACCATCCACTTTTTTTAAACCTTTACCTTCTGTCTTGGAATCAATCTTTTGTATTGGTTCCAAGGTAAAAGAATGGTAAGGGCTGGGCAATGAGGTTTAAGTGACTTGCCCAGGGTCACACAGCTGGGACGTGTCTGAGGCCAAATTGGAACCTAGGACTTCCCATCTTGAGGCCTGGCTTTCAATACACTGACCCACCCAGCTGCCCCTGTCATCCACTTTCTGAGAACTGCACAGAGCGTGGTACTTCCCCACAACTTCTGCTTGAGGGGAGAGGGAGGGTTTGTGTGGAGCATCATGATTGCCAATGTGTTTCTGTGATTGACCTATCTCCCAAAGTTTCCTATTCAGGTCCTGGCTAATAGCTAGCAATGCTTCAGTAAATAGCAAGACTCAGATTTGAACCCAAATCCTCTGACTCTAAATCCAAAGCTTTTTTCACTACCTGTCAACAATGTCAAATAAAAGGATTTTGTGTTGGGAGTTTTATAAAAGCTTTGGGTATACCTTGGCAAAGATGGGGTTGAAAAACTCTTATCCCATTTAAGTCTGATACCATAACTAGGTGAGAACACATTTCAAACAATCAATCAATCAACCAAGCAAACAATTAAAAGATCCTAGATGTTAAAAATATTTGAAATCCATTCAATATGAAATGAAAATGTTAGAAAAGAGTTCTGTTTCAATTAGCTAAAGGATTTTACTCTGTTCCCAGGCCCTATATAAAGGCATTAAGTTAGTATTTTTTTTTCAGAATTTGGAACAAAATGTGGCTTTCCAATATATGTATATATATGCCTGAGGAGAAGTCAGCTCCAGGGAGTGGAGAAAAAAGGAAAGGCCTTAGCTTTAACCAGGACTTCTCTCTCCTTCATTTAAATGGCAGAAGATCTTCAGACTTTGAAGGGTCTTGAGGATGTTGGGTTTCCATCTTCTCATCAATGTCCTAATGGTGTCCCCCAGTCAGTTGGCATTAGTGTCAGCATTGGGAGTCCAGGACAGATTTGCAGCAAAGAAATTACACCATATGTACAGGGAACATTCCCAGGAAAGAAAGAATAGGGCATTCAGCAACCATCCATTGCCATCTGGGCTCTCTAAACTTTAGGCTGTACTCTATATATTTTGTGCTAGCATCTTGGATTTTTTTGGGAGGGGAAGAGGGCACATTTTATACCATCCTTCTCATCTTACTACCTTAGTAAATATCTTCTAGAACCCTGGAATGGAGATGTGGTCAGCTTAGTTTAGGGAATTGAATTTATCTGTGAGAATGGGAATTGGGGTGAAGATTCCTCAGAGTTACATGGGCTACACACATAATTCAAGTATTTATCCTGCAAACAGTAGCGATGTTTTAATGGTATTTCCCAGTTATATAACCCTTCTGATTCAGGATGCCCTACTTGACAATGTTAATTAGGCCTTTCAACACTGGGCCCTGTTAAGAATTACTGAGGCTTTAGATACACACAGGGGTATTGAAATATGACTCACTGTAAGCTGGTCAGCAGACTTTGTTGGTCTGGTCTTCCTGGACAAAAACAAAGAATAATCGCCAAAGGCTTATTTCTGAGGCTGTGGCTAATCCCACTTTCCTCTCCTCAAATAACCTGAAAGCAATGTGATGGTCTGCTCTGTGGTATGGCTTTGCAAAAGTCTTGCTGAGTGAAGTTACACAAATTACTTCAAATCTCTGGGCCTCAGGATCAGGAAAGGAGTGGGTGATGTGAATTTCTTGTGGAGGTAACCTGCTTATTAGTGTTGGTAAGTGTATTTTTTCCTATAAACTAATTGTCGATTATAATTGTTCCAGCTGCCAAAACACCAATTGGTGGAAGACACTAGGTGGGAGTATGTTCTAATGGTTAGAACTTCTAGTCATGATTCATGGACTACGTTTCTTTGGCATTTTATTTTCCTGACTGAAATAGTTCTAACCACACACACTATTAAATTGTGTGGAAAAGCTTTATTCATTCCAGTTGGTCAAACAGAGATTTGGAGAAGTAATGTACTATATAGTACAATGAAATTGGGGAAGGAACATTTCATTCTTAATGTTTTTCTAAGTGCTCTGGCATTAATGTGTGTGTGCACAAGTGCATGCATACATGTTTATATGTATGATCTATGACCTTTTAAGTTACTGAACCTTTCCTAGCCCCCCACCCCCCACCCCGCCTTCATATTTGTCATTGGGTCATAGCCCTGAGAACAATAGAGATTGCCTAGTTCAGTCTCCTCACTTTAAAGAAGAGGAAACTGAGGTACAGCAAGATGGTCAAAATGGATAATCTCTGACGTCCCTGCCAGCTTGAATTTTCTTTTTTGTCTATTTCATTTGAAGTAAAAAACTCTCTTCCCCTTCCTTCCTTCCTTCCTTCCTTCCTTCCTTCCTTCCTTCCTTCCTTCCTTCCTTCCTTCCTTCCTTCCTTCCTTCCTTCCTTCCTCCTTCCTACCCTCCCCTTCCTCCCTTCTTCTCTGCTCTCTTTCTCTCTCTCCTCTTTCTCCCTCTCTCTTTGTCTTTCTCTTCCTCCCTTCCTCCCTTCTTCTCTGCTCTCTTTCTCTCTCTCCTCTTTCTCCCTCTCTCTTTGTCTTTCTCTTCCTCCCTTCCTCCCTTTCTTCCTTTTTCTCTTTCTTTTTAAATTTGTGGGTTCTGGATAAGTCACTTAAACTCTGCTTTTTTAAATCTGTAAAGTGGGAATATGATATCCTTGCCAGAAAACCTGTTTTGCTTAAAGCACTATCAAATATTATTATTATTATTATTTGGCTTCTAAATGGTAATTTCTCTAAAATTTTAAGACTAAAAGAAAATTTGTTTTCAACTGATGAATCAATGGGTGATATATGGCATAAAGTATATGGCACACAATCATGAGCAATAATTTCTTAACCAAAAACCACAAGCCAAATTCAGTAGAGATTCTTATATTCTGGATAGTTTCTTTCAATATCTAGTTTCAGGATCATCCTAGAAAAAGAGACTATCAAAGGAGAGTCCTGAAAAGATATAAACAACTAAAAAACAAAAGGGAGGAGGAGAGGGAGAGAAGGGAGAGATGGAAGTGTGTGTTTTTTTTTTTTTTGCTAAACATTAGGATCTTCAAGTTCTTTCAGAAGAGAGAAACCAGGTGGCAATCAGGTGTGTTGGCATCTTCATGGAAAAAGCCTCTTTGTTGGAAGGAGTGAGAAAAAAAATGGGAGCCCCTGAGGGCGAGTCAGATGGGAACATTGCATCACTGTGTAGAACATGGGCACACACACAATAAAAGCTCACATCTGGAAACAATGTCTGGCACACACCCTTCACCTTGAGCCTGCAGAGACCAAATACTTTATAATTTTATGTGTTTGGTTCCTGTGCCAAAGAAATAAATGGCTTTTCACATTTTTGTCATGTGTTGTCTGCACAGCATGCATGCCTAAGACATGGATGATATATTTTTGAGGTCACTAGATTTATAATGAAATACGGGACTTCATTGTATTGGCAACATACCAAATAAAGTAGAAATACCATCATGCTTTTTTTTCTATAGATAAGTCATTGATTTAATTCAGCCATATTAACTAGTTCATACCTCCAAATACCTATATCCAATGCATGCCTAATACAGTCCATTCTTGCTGCATAGGATGCTGGAAATGGAGGACCAGGGCAGTTGAAGATGCTATATTAAAGGTCAGCAGAGAGGTTGCAGCATGATTTGTAGATATGAGAATCATCAACATAGTGATGGCAATTAAATCCATAAGAGCTGGTAAAATCACTAACTAAAACAGAATAGAAGGAGACAAGCAGAGAGCCCAAGGACTGTACTCTGTGGAATACCTCTGATTAAAGGACATAATCTGGATGAGGATCCAGCAAAGGACACTAAGGGGGAAGAGGTCAGATAGGAAAGAGAACCAAGAGGGTATGGTGTTCCAAATGTCATGAGAGAAGAGAGTATCAGGGAGGAGAGGATGATCAGTAGGGTGAAAGGCTACATAAAGGTTGAAGAACATGATGACGGAGAAGTTATCATTGATTTTGGCAGCTAAGAGATCATTAACAACTTTAGAGAAAGTGGTTGTGGTGAAGTGATATGGTGATATGGTTGGAAAGCAGCTTATAAGAAGCTAATAAGAGAGCAAGAAGAAAAAAAGTAGAGGCATCTATTGTGATGACTTAAAAAAAGAAGTTAGACACAAAAGGCAGAAGAAATATAGGACAATAATAGGGAGGGTTTTTTTTTTGAGGATGGGGGAGACATGGCTGTTTTTAGGCATCTGGGAATGAACAAGTATATAAGAAAAGATAAAAATAAGTGAAAGAGTAAGGATGACAGAGGGAAAGATATGGGATAAAGTGGGATTGTTTGAACAAGTAGAAGGATTAGTCTTGGTAAGGGATATAACACCTCATCATTTGAGACAGGAGTGAAGAAGGAGACAGTGGCAGAAGGCATATGAGTGATATGAGATGAAGAAGAAGGGAGAATAGGGAGCTCACCAAAAATAGCCTCAATTTTTTCTGTAAAACATAAGGCAAGTTTTTCAACTGAGAGAGTGGTGCAGGGAGGAGCCAAGGGAAGTTTGAAGGAAGATGAAAAAGTTTGGAAGAGATGCTTCATATAGGGGTATAGTGAGTTGATAACACTGGTCTAGAAGGATTGTCTAGTAGCAACTGAGATTGTATACATAAATTTTTAGTTAACCTAATCAGAACAGTTGCATGATTTTCTCCACCTTCATTCAGCAGTATATGTGTAGGAACAAAGTGGGTGAATGGTGTGAATGATCCAAAGCTAAGGCTTGGCAGGGCATATAATCAGTGAAATGATAAGGGGGCTAGAGTTTCAAAAAAGAAGGACAATGTAGAGTTGAATTTGGTTCATGTAAGGATCAGAATAGGGAAAAAAGCAGAGAATGGCTAATATAAGGGAAATGGATAGAATTGAAGGGCCAAGGAATTGAAGAGCACAGTATGGTTGAAGAGTAAGGTTTTATAAGAGAAGGAAGAAGGACATGGGAAAAGTCAATAGATTATGGTTGGACAAGAGGATTTCAGAATTCTTGAAGATGGAGGTGATACATTGTGGATGATGGAAAGAACAAGGTATGACTATTGTGTATGATTGTGGTGAAATGAAGAAATAGGTATGAGCAGCAAGTAGGTTGTGGAAATGTGTGTTTGAGGGAGAGTCAATATGAATATTGAAATCCCCTAATAGGATGGTTAGTGTTGAGGAAGAGATAAATATTTTGAGCCATGAACCAAACTCATTGAGGGAAAAAGGGGAAGCACCTGTCAGTCACATGATATCTTTTCAAGTATCAGAAGAGATTGTATTATCATGTCAATTTTTCTACACACTAAACATGCCTAGTTCCTTCAACTGATTCTCACTAGATGTGAGACACTGGGCAAGTCACTTAACTTCTCTGGGTTTCAGTTATCTCATATATAAAATGAAAGATTTAGATTCAATGGCCTCTAAGATGTCTAGCTTGAATTTTGTGATATTATGATCATATATCAAGGTTTCCAACCCTCTCACTGTACTAGGCACAGAATTTTATTAACCTCTAGACACTCTCTAGTTGGTCAGTATTTCTCTTAAAATGTAACTCCCACTATGAACAAAGCACTTTCCCTGTAGTATGACCAGAGGAGTGTGACTATAATGTCCTTTATTTTGGAGGCAATAATGCTACTAGATTGGCTTAAGGCCATTTATCACACTTATTAATGTCTGTCCAATAAATTCTTAGGCATTTTTTACATAAATTTATTTCTAGCAATTTCTGAAAGCAACAACTCTGTCCATTACTTCTTGGGAGTTTATTTTCTAGTTGTCAGTGAAAATGAATGTAATAGTTATTATAAAGAAACACTAACATATTGTATGGACTTAAAAAGTTTCATAATTCTCATGCAGAGAGCGTACTAAAGACTACATGCCTACCCTCCAGTAGCTAACATTTGAAGATTGCAAGAAACCTATACTTAAGTTTCTATCCTCAACCACTGTCATATGTATACCATTTCTTTAGTCACATTCATAAGTTCAGTTTTACAATCAAGGAATAAAATTCAATGTCACGTGTGACTTAAGTTTAGTAGTTTTATTAGGCATTTTTCTTATACACATCCTGTTTGACTCTCTACCATGTATCTCAAAGCAGATTTTCCAAAACATCCCTCATTCACAGCAGATGATCTTGAGTCTCACTTGACTGAGACTGAAGAATCTGAGGTGAATTTGGGCCCATAGACTCAGAGATTTAGAACTCAAATGGATCTTAGAAGCCATGACATTCAATCTCTTTATTTTATAGATGAGGAAATTGAGACTAAGAAAGGTGAAGGGACTTTTCCAGTGTTAGCTAGTAAGCATCTGAGGCAGGATATCAATCCAGGTATTCTTGACTCCTGTTCCAGTGCCCGCACTCTTCTTTCTCTATTTTATCCTCCATTCCTACCTCCCATTCTCAAAAAAGTGAGGCTGCTTTTTTCCCTGAAAAGCCAATCCATCTCACAATATCCTTTGTCTAATCTCTTCCCATCTTTTCTGGGGTCTTGGTCCATCCATCATTTTCATTCTGTTTTGTCTTAAATTTCTTCTTTCTTTACTCTTTAGCTTCTTTTTGTAAACTTGTTTAGGTATTCTTTTTCATAAAAAAAAACACCTTTCCTGGCTCTGTTCCTCTTAAGCTACTCTTCTTCAAACCACTGCCAAATGGACTAGTTTAAATTCATTTCCTCCAAGTCCTTTCCACAAATTCATTCCTCACCCCTGTGTAATATGACTTCTTTTACTGTACCAAAACTGCTCTCTCCAATGGCTTCCTAGTTATATCAAATGACTTAAAAAATCCAAACATTCCATTTCTAACATATGATTTTGCCAACCATCCCCTCTCTCTTGATGATCTCTCACCTCTTCAGTTTCAGGCTATTTCACTGGAATTACTCAACTCTTTCATTTCTGATTTTCTTGTCTTTACTGGCTCCATTCCCTGATCTTTAAGGGTGAACCTCCCCCAAGATTGTTCACAGCCCTCTTCTTTTCACATTCTTTCCCTCATCTTCTAATCCATTCCCAGAATTCCAGGATCTGAGAATTGGAAGGGATTTCCAAAGTCACTAAATAAATGTAAAAAGATAAGCTGGCCACAAAATATACATGATGACTCTCTTTTAAGCAATGTAGTGGTTTGAGGCAGAGGAAAAGCATAGAGAACTGTTGGCTGTGCAGCACAGTCCATCAGCAATATGATGAAAGCTCTCTTCTCTTTTTCAGGCTACATAACATCATGGACATGTTTATATTTATTACTCAACAAATTGTAACAGGCTGCATTTAGAGCAAAGGAAGTTCTAGTTACATTGGCAAAAGGAAGACAATGAAAGGAATTTTACAAGATTTTCAGCTTCTCTCTTTTTCTACATGATCTTCTCTCTTTCATCTGATTCAGCATTCAGAGTCAACTCTTCAGTAATCCTATCATCCTCTCTCTAGAGACTATATCAGTGGAAACTGGTTAAAGACAACTAACTCTGCCAATGAAATTATGTAAAAAACAGGGTTTTTTCCTTTTCTTCTGCAAAAGATGACTTTTTGAAGGGGAAGGAGAATATTGAAATACTGTAAAGAATACTGTAAAGCCTGATGGCAGAGTGAAACTGTGTATTGTTAATAAGAAATTGAATTGTCAACTTCTCACATTTTTTTTTTAGTGGAGAAAGGAATCTTTGCAAGCCATGACATTTCCTAAAACTATGTATAGGGATCAAATAAAATAATGACTATAGCAATGAAACAGAAAAAAAACATTCAAATAATCCTGAATTTTGATTAATAAAACTATCAGTTGTCATTTCAGAGGATTTGATGGTGAAACATGTCTTCTGCTTAGTGGCAAAGGATTTCTGAACAATATTTATAGAAAGAAGCATTTTCAGATCTGTCCTCATTCAAATGCCAAATGGATTTTCCAAAGTACAAGTTGGACCATTATTTCGCCTACTCAGTATCTTCCAATGATTCCCGATTACTTCTGTCATTTAAAGTCCTTCACAATCTGGATGCTTTCTACCTTTCAAGTTGTATTTACATTTTACTCCCTTCAAGGCTCTCTACAATTTGGTGACACTGACTTATTCACTGTTCCTTGCACAAGAAAATTCATCTCTAGACTTAATGTTTTTTCATTGGCCATCCCCTGTGCCTTGGATGCTCTCTCTCCTCACCTCTACTTTATATCTTCTCCAGTTTCCTTCACAACTCAGTTTAAGTCCATCTTTTTTTTAATAAGTCCCCTACTAGGGATGCCCATCAATTGGGGAATGGCTGAACAAATTGTGGTATATGTTGGTGATGGAATACTATTGTGCTAAAAGGAATAATAAAGTGGAGGAATTCCATGGAGACTGGAACAACCTCCAGGAAGTGATGCAGAGCAAAAGGAGAAGAACCAGGAAAACATTGTACACAGAGACTGATACATTGTGGTACAATCGAAGGTGATGGACTTCTCCATTAGTGTCAATGCAATGCCCCTGAACAATCTGCAGGGATCTAAAAAATACTATCCACAAGCAGAGGATAAACTGTGGGAGTAAAAACACCGATGAAAAGCAACTGCTTGACTACAGGGTTGGAGGGGATATGACCGAGGAGAGACTCTAAATGAACACTCTAATGTAAATTCCAACAACAGGGAAATGGGTTCAAGTCAAGAACACATGTGAAAACTAGTGGAATTGTGCTTTGGCTGTGGGAGAGGGAAAGGTGGTGGGGGGGGAGGGGAGGAAAAGAAAATGATCTTTGTTTCCAGTGAATAATGTTTGGAAATGACCAAATAAAATAATGTTTAAAATAAAAAAAAATAAGTCCCCTACTACCACTGCCACTTCCAGTGCTTTCCCTATAAAATCACTTTCAACTTATATCACATTTACTTTGTGTATGTGTACATATACACACATACATAAAATATATTATACATATATATCACATATATCTTGTATATGCATAATTATTTGTATGTAGAATTTCTCATTAGAATGTGATCTCCTAGAAGGAAAGAACCACGTTTTTACCTTTCTTTCTATCTCCAGTTTTTGGTACCATGCCTGACTCATAGTATTTAACAAATGTTTGTTGACCAATTGATTGATATGACTAATTTATTGATCTCTTTTTCTTGACCATATGCTTTATAAGAGAGAGTTTGTTGGTGCGGTATTCCTTTGGGAAATGTAATTTATGTTAACAAAAAAAGAATCAAGAAGACACTAAAATAACCATGAGACAAAAATATAGTATATAATGTTTTCCTTGCTGTATAAAGTCCTGGAGGAACTTGTCACCATTCGTTAAGGTTTGGATGGAAACATTTCCATAGGTTTCCCTTAATATTTAGGACTATTGTGAAGATTGAATTTAGCTGTCTCCTGATTGTAACAATGAAGATACTTAGCTCTTCCTTTATTGTAAAGATAAAATTGTAATCTCCTGATTGTAACAATGAAGATACTTAGCTCTTCCTTGATAGTGAAGCTAGAATTGTAATCTGCAATCTATTTTTAGATTTTAAAGGAAGAGCTAAGTATCTTCATTGTTATAATCAGGAGATAGCTAGATTCAATTTTCACACTGATCAAAACTTGAGATTCTGGCTTGACTTTATTTCTTCATCTGCATTAAGCTGAGAATGCCAAGGAAACTATGGAAATGATGGTTAATATTACTGAACCTCTGTTTAATGGGCAGCCCTGTGACAGAGTGGAGCAAACATGGGATCTAGAGTTATAGAATCTGAATTCAAATATTGTCTTCATTTTTTGTTGCCTTAGTGACCTTAGTAAAATCATTTAAATTCCCTGGGCCTTCATTTTCATATCTGTAAGTGAAGACATTGGATGAACTAGCCTTTTTCAACCCTTCATGTTATGATCCTTTGATAGTACTATCAGACTGGAAATTATCTGATGATATATCAGCCTCTTCCTGGAACTTGCCAATCTTTAAATGTTGTTGTGTAGGTGAGTGGAAATAAGAGCCATGAGGAACACTTTTGAGATATTATCTAAGAAATAAGCCTGGCATTTTTTCTTTTTGTTATGTAAAGAGTAATGATGATGATATTAACTGACATTCATGTAGTCATTTAATGTTGTATAAAGTGCTTTACCTACATTATTTAACTTCGCCCTCATCACTCTCTCTTATTCCAACTTAACCATGGGGTTAAGTGCAACAGTTATAATAGCCAGTTTATAGATGGGTTAACTGAGGTTTAAAAGTTGATTTACATCTCTAGGACTACGCAACTAGTAAATAGCTGACTAAAGACCCAAAATCCAATCCTCCTAGGAAAGATAGGATGAAAATTAATGTGACCACCAGTTTCATCCAACAAAACATTTTTAGCATTATATATTCTTTCTACATGATTTGAAAAGCTGCAACATTTTTTTTTGCATGTCTAGCCAATATCTAGCTAGTAAACAAATGCCGTACTTCAAAGATGCAATTTTAAAATTCAGTTTGTGCCATGGAATTACTTAAAGTTCTTCTCTTTATGAAAATGTGGGACAATTTCCAAGCTTGTCAAAAACAATGCCATATTCAAAACTGCCAAAGAAATTGCAGCTTTTACTACCTTCTTTTCCAATGACTCTCAAGAAAGAAATGAACAAGCAAAAAGAAAAAAAATAAAAGCCACTTCATATTAAGGGTGTCTCATACCTGTGATTTTTAATACATTTAGTTGAAAACATTCAAATGAATTCATAGTATTTTGATTGAAAGAATTTGTAATTGGATTTTCAAACATGTGGCTTTCATCTTGAGCAGTTCAATATGTACTTTGATAATAATGTAACTGTCATTAGAAGGAACTCCATTTACCAGTTTCAGCATAAAATGAGATACAGAATAAGACAATAATGTACTTTTATATAACACTCCTTAGTGCTTTATTGTATTCTGCTGATGCCTTATGAATGACTAGATTTGTATTTGTATAAATATAAGCAAGTGATTTTATAGGAAGGGCTTCCTAGCAGCTGTCATGGCTTCTGGGTCACCCCCCACCACTTATTACATGATCTTCACTTCTAACTAAAAATGCAATCTTTTTATCATGGGTCCTCTTTGGCGATGTTGCAATTCACAACACAGGAAATATTGTCAGGAGCTTTGTGTCTTCTACTGAGTTAGTTAGGCTCACTGAAAGGGGTAACTTTAAATGTGAAAGAATCCCATTTTTAGGGAAAAAGTCATTGTCTTCCTCCCAGCCTTCTAAAATGATGGCTTCTCATATCCATTTATTGCCTTATCTTTCTGGTAATTGAACCTCATCACTCTCTCTTATTCTAAGTATAGGTTACGTTTTTTTCTGTGTATTTAATGGCCTTGTATGCAAATTGAAATTGCAGCCACCTGAACTTGTCCAGGTAGTAAATTGTATAGCTTGAAATATTCTACTTATCTAAGCTTTCCCCCGCCCTTATAAGATTCATGCAATTACAGTACCAATGGGATTATTGTCTCCATGAAATCAGGAAAATTGAAATCCCATGAACCTCAATCAGGACTGCATTTCAAGTTTTTCTGAAAGGAGGAGCAGGAAGAAAAAGTAGGAGGGAACAGCTTTGTTTAGCTCTACTAAATCCACAAGCATAAATCTATTCTTTGCTCTTGCCTCTGTTTGGGGGGGGGGCATGCTAAACAAAAAAAAAAAGAATGGCTAGAATATGGGGAAAGAGTGCTACATGTGGAATCAGAGGATCATCAGAGGACCCTAAAATGGAGACAATAATGACATTTATGTTATGGGTTTATCATGGTGATCAAATGAGACAATATATCCCTGATTCCTCATTATCTCTCATTTCTTTTCCTCTAACCTGTATCTAAACTGTTGCCAATGCTTTTTGATATGACCTTTGCAATATCTCTTCAATTTCTCTATTTCTCCAATCTGCTATTTTCTCTGTTTAAGAAATTGTATTTATTTATTTGTTTGTTTTGTTAAAATGGACAGGTATCTCCCACCTTTCCTCCCCTCCCCTCCTCACACTAGAGAAGGCATCATTGACAAAAACATATATGTATGTATGTATGTATGTATGTATGTATGTATATGTGTGTGTATGTGTCTTGCTTGTTTCTATTTATCAGTTCTTTCTCTGGAGGTGGATATACACAAGTCATTGTTCAAACAATATTTATGTTGTATTATATAATGTTCTCTTGGTTCTTCTTGTTTCATCCTTTATAATTTCATATTGCTTTTTCCATGTTTTTCTAAAATTAACCTGCTAATTGTTATTTTGACACAGTAGTATTCCATTACAATTATTTGCTCTTCTCTTTTGATACTTTATAGAGACTCTTGGTATAGTTATAGGTATGGTACTTTGGTATAAGCCCTCATTTTTTCACATCTGCACTATTTCAATAGACTTCTGGTTGATCTGCCTACCACAAGTCTCTCCTCCATTAAGCTGTCATAGTTATTTTCCTAAAGCTCAGACTCTCTTATTCAGTAAATACTGTAATTGATGACATTGCAACACAAAAGAGATCTGCAAGCAAATGCAAGAGGCTTGGAATTTGGTGAAATGCCAATCAACCGAGATGGAGACAGAGTTCCAATAGAATCTTGAAAGGAAGAGGTTGGGCAGCTTGATTTGTTTTGAAACTCACTTCTTCTCTGACCTTTGGGAAGAAGATAGAAGCCAGACTCTCTCTTGGTCCTTGATTATTTATATGAATGAGTACTGAGATGCATTTGGAGTTTAGCTCAGAAGAAACTCTGTCAGTCTTTGCTATCAACATCTCCCCTTAGGGAAAAATAACTTTATTTCCTGAGTTGAACCCATTGAGAAATCTCCAATCAACAGGGAAATATAGAAAGTTAGGGAAACCCATTTTCCTCTCTCCTCCTCCTCCCTCTCCTTACCTCCTCTATTTAAAAGAATAAAAGTCCTCTTAGTTAAAGATTTGAGGGTGAGAGTTAGTTATTAAAAGAAATCTTCAACTTTACTATTCCTGAGAAGAGCACTCGAGTCAGTTGAGAGGGTAACAGGAAGTCGTGTGTGGGGAGGAGTGCAAGATCCAAATCTTTCCCTAGCTTGCTTCCTGGTGTTACTGCCCTACTACTACAAATCTAATAGTGGTATCTATTATAATTTCAGTGGCTCCCTATCACCCCAGAATCAAATGCAGGATCCTGCAAAGTTGAAAATCATTCATAACCTAATTCCCTCTCACCTTTCTAGTCTATGTACACCTTATACATTTTGATTTAGTGACATTATCTTCCTTGCTATTTCCCTAACAAGATACTCCATCCTTTAAATCTGGGCATTTTCTCTGAATGCCTCCATGCCTGGAAAGCTCCCCTTCCTTATATTCTGGCTTACTTCAAATACTAGCTAAAATATCACCTTCTCCAAAAAGCCTTTCCCAAGCCCTCTTAATCCTAGTGTCTTTCCTCTTGATTATCTCCTATTTATCTTATATATATATATGTAGCTTATCTAC
The DNA here is from genome assembly GCF_027887165.1 of Monodelphis domestica. Lineage (NCBI taxonomy): Eukaryota > Metazoa > Chordata > Mammalia > Didelphimorphia > Didelphidae > Monodelphis > Monodelphis domestica. Next base: position 396,169,969 of record NC_077229.1, on the reverse strand, counting down.
ATATATATTTGTTTGCGTGCTACCTTGTGAATTCCTTGAGAGTAGAGATTGTCTTTTAACTTTCTATGTATTCCCAGCACTTAATATATAGTAGTTGCTGCATAGAAATAATTTTACATATTTAAAAGATATGTGTGTACATATCCATGTGTTTATATATATATACATGAACACATAGGTACAGTTATTATTTTTATTTATTTATTTTTTATTATAAAATTTTCAACAATCATTTTTGAACATTTTGTGATCCATGCTCTCTCCTTCCCCAAGACAGCAGGTAATATGATATAGATTATACACGCATTGTCATTTTTCCATATTTCCATGTTTGTCATGTTCTGAAGGATGACACATATCACTTACACCAGAGAAAAATTCAATTGGGAAATAAAGTGAAGAATGGTTTGCTTCAATATGCATTTAGAATCCATCAGTTTCTCCTATGGTTTTTGTCAGCTTTTTTCATCATGAGCCTCTTGGAGCTGTTTTAGATCCTTGCATTGCTGATAACAGTTAAGTCATTCACAGTTGATCATCATAGACTATTGTTGTTATTGTGTACAGTGTTCTGGTTCTTCTCACTTCCCTTTGCACCACTTCATACATGTTTCCAGATTTTTTTGGGGTCCTTTTGTTTGTCATTTCTTAAGACACAATTGTATTCCATTGCAATCATATGTCACAACTTGTTCACTCATTTCCCAATTGATGGATCTATTACTATTATTATTTTATTTTGTTATTATTTTTAAATTTGAAAAAATTTATTTAATTAATTAATTAAGAAAAGTTTTCCATGGTTACAAGATTCATATTCTTTCCCTTCCCTCCTCCAATACCCTCCCATAGTCAACACACAATTCCACTGGGTTTTACATGTGTCATTGATCAAGACCTATTTCCATATTATTAATATTTGCACTAGGGTGATCATTTAGAGTTTACATCCCCAATAATATCCCTACCTACCCATGTGATCAAGCAGTTGTTTTTCTTCTGCGTTTCTGCTCCCACAGTTCTTTCTCTGGATGTGGATGGTGTTCTTTCTTATAAGTCCCTCAGAAATGTCTTGGATCATTGCATTAATGCTAGTATAGAAGTCCATTACATTTGATTGTACCACAGTGTATCAGTCTCTGTGTAAAATGTTCTCTTGGTTCTCTTCATTTCGCTCTGCATCAATTCCTGGAGGTTGTTCCAGTTCCCATGGAATTCCTCCAGTTCATTATTCCTTTGAACACAATGGTATTCCATCACCAACAGATACCATAATTTGTTCAGCCATTCCGTAATTGGAAGGCATTCCCTCATTTCCATTTTTTTTTTGCCACCACAAAGAGCGCAGCTATTATCTATTTTTATTTTTAAAGAGAGTTGGCCACAGAGTTAGGAAGACCCCAGTGTGTTCAGGTCCAGTCTATGTCACTTTGGGTAAATCATTTAACCTCTTAATACCACTGAAAATCTCTAAAATGAAGTTTAAGAACAATTATTCACCTGGATCTGGGTTAGCAGAGGGATTTCCTCACTGGTATTTACCTGCAACGAAATTACAAGTCAACCTCACCCCCCCCCCAACACACACGTACAGAGGAATGTATTAGGAAGCAAGAGAAATACAATTTAATAAAACATGGTCTTTGCCTCCACGGATATCATAGTCTCACAGAAGTTTATGGCATATGGAAATAATTTTATTATAAAACACTATGTGATATATGTTTGAGAGGTACAAATATAATATGTGATCTGTGATGGAGAAATTGTGAGTATAGACTGAAAGAATTAGAAATTTTCATGGAGGAGGTGGCATTTGAATCAGGCCTTAAAGGATGAGTAAGATTTTAACAAGGAGAAGAGATGAGAGGAGAGCCATTCTAGTATGGAGAATAGTATAAATCAGTGATGTTCAAACTTTATATACTGATGTTACTTTAAGAACAAAACCCAAAAAAGTTGCACCCCACTTTTCATATTCTCAAAATATTAGCTCATAATTTAATTAAATGAGAAAGATCTTGTATATCTTTAATATCTTCTTTATAGATTTTTTTGATATGATGAGATTAATCAACTTCCAATTTCATATATAAGGTCTTCCTACTTGTGGAAAATTTCTTTATAAAACTAATAACCTCTTAATGTCTATAATTTTATAGTAACATACAAACAAATCTTTAAATCCAGTAAAATGATATAATGTATATAGATCAAAAAATAAAATTACTTAAAGTTTTCATTTTTATGACAAAAACTATCACAAAGAAGGTTGTGTTATTAATGTTTTGGGTCAGCTTGTGTTTCAGTGTAGTTTCTTAAAATATGGTTTAATTGATCACAATATTCCTTGTAATTCTTTTCAATCACCATTAGAGATAGCATTTCATACAATTAGGATGCCATAAATGATATCTAATTTTTTTTTATCATTCTAACTAGAAAATCTTATTCAACTATAATCAAAACATGATGAGATCTTTTGGTTTAAAACAATTATTTTAACATATAAGACAATTCTAGTAGCCATTCTTTTTTAGATGAAGTAAGACTAAATGTAGTATTTATCCATAGCAAATAGATTTCTTATCAGTTAATATTTAGATCTTTAAAATAAAATGATAATTGCTTCTCCAGTCTTGTCAGGTAATTAAAAAGCATATCTTTACTTTCTTTCATTTCATTTATAGGGCAGGAAATTTCTATTAGGAAAAATGTTATTTTATAAATTACTCATATTTCTAATATTTTTAAGTTTAATCACTGTATCTTTCTGGTTCAGAACATGACTGTGAAGACCTGCCTTGCATTGATTTACTTAGAATATTCAATTAAAGGAATACTCACAAAACACATAAGTTCAGAGGAAATTTTTGTTAAAATGAATTTGTTCCACCTTTGTTATTTAAAAAATATTGATTTATTCTTATGGTTCAAATACTTCAGAGTATTTTGTCATAAGAAAACTCATTAGTTTTAGACAGTTATACTATATGTTGCCTCACTTATCTTTGCAAGGAGTTTTACTTTTAGTAGCATGGGATTTTTAAAAATAAAGTTTATTATATTTGTAACAATTTGAAAAGTCATATGTAACTCTTCACTCATATTTCTAATACATATGATTGTCTGTGAAGCACACAGTATGTCCAAATTGGATTAGGGGTTACATTTTTAAACTGTATTTCATCCTGACATTGACTAAGCTTGACAAAATTAACCAACAGCAACCACCAGAAGGGAACCTAAAACAATTTTGGCACAAAAATTTTTAAAACAATTGTCAGTTCTATTAAAAAGAATTATCTTGATGTATTATTGACACTAATAGTTTTGCAATAATAAGTCATGACTAACATGATTAACTAAATAACAATGACTAATAAGTTTCAACAACATATAATAATAATAATAGCATTTATGTTGTTGGGTAAATTGTTTTTTTTCTTAGTTTTTAAGAATAATTTTTGCAGCAAAAAATCCTAATTTTCTTAAGTTTGCTAGGATTTTCATAAAGCTATCAATAGCAGTATCCCTTCTCCCAATATGATATTTCCTTTATATCTAAATAATTAGATGCTAGGAATCAAAAAATAAAGAATAAGTCAACAAGATTTTTTTCTGTACCTAATATAGGCTAGGTACATTGTACTAAACACTGGGAATAAAAGAAAAGCAGTCCTTTAAAATCTCTCAAGTTGCTTACAGATTAATAGAAAGAAAATATAAAAACAACTTAATTTTTGTTTTGGCAGTGGACAGGTAGTTACTCAAGTTTATGGAATGGGGCAGAATCACATGGTCAAGCTTGGACTTTGGTAGATCTACAGAGTTGAGGCTGCTACCTGGGTTGTTAAGTCTTTGGAAGTAGGGGAATGGTGGCACTCTTAATAGTAATAGGATAGATCAGAGCAGGAAAAGTTTTGGAGGGAAAAGATAATGAGTTCAGTTTTGGACATGCTGAATTCAACATATCTGCAGGACATTCAGTTTGAGATGTCTTTTAAGAAATTAATTACTCCTCAAAAGTTTGCTTGAATTCTTGGTACTTCCTTTATATCTAGTGCTACTTTTAAAAATTGGTTTGATATCTATATCATTTTAATCTGAATTTATGTTATTTTAGATAGCCCATCTCTTTTAAATTCATAATTTGGCTAACATTTAAGTGTGTATAATATGGTTTTAAATTATTTTCTTTTGATTTTTATTTCATTTTGTTTGTTTTGTTTTTCCTTCTTATTTTTTAGTCTGGTTAGCTGAAAGTTTAATTTCATTAGTCTTCGCCAATAAACATTTACTTTTTAAAAGTTCCATTGTTTTTGTGTTTCTGGCTTATTTTTTCCTCCTCTTATTTTTAATTTTCTTCTTTTGTGATTATTTCATATTTGTTCATTTGCTGATTTTCTAATCTTAAAAATAAACATCAATTTCATGAATCTTCTCTACCACACCCCCACACCCCTGTTTTGCTAATATGTGTTCTTAGGGATATAATTTTTCCTCTTCTGACTGCTTTATTTGTGTTCCAAGAGTTTGGATATGACTGTCTCATCATTCTCTTTCACAGTAACATACGGAGATATATAAATTATGTTCCAATTCAAAGGACTCCAAAAATTTTTCAGCTTTAAATTGTTTAAGTTCATTTAGGTCTGCATTTCTCTTTTTATTTATCTTTCTCATAGATTTGTCCAGTTCTGAAAGAAGAACAATAAAGGTTTCCACTAGTATTATGTTACTCTATCTTTCTTTTTTTATAATTCATTTAGCTTTTCCTTCATGAATTTAGATCATATACTACTTCCTACAGGTATGTTTTGAATTTTTTAATTTTGTTGATCCTTTAAACAAAACATAGTTTCCCACTTTATCTCTACTATGTTATTCAATTTTTAGTATTGTTTGTCTAAGAGTGTAATTATTGTTTGTCTAAGAGTGTAATTTTAACTATTTTCTTTTTGTTTAATGCATAGGGAATTTTGTTCTGACCTCTCATTTTGAATCCCCATTTCATTTTACTATTGTTCTCTTTTATTTTATCAGAAGTAAATCTTCCAACAAAAACAAAATGAAAAAGAACAGTTTATTTTATATAAAAATATATATTCACATTTAAAATTATAATTGTTTTCCTTGATTATTATTATTGTTATTTCATCTTTAAAATCCATTCCTCTTAGTCAATATTTTGTTCTAAACTACTTGATTATAATCTATCCTATCTGTTCTCTCTGTTTTTGCTCCTAGTTATAGAATTTAAATGAAATTATTATTTTTCTTTAGTAATCTAGTTACCTCCTCTTTTGTCTCTTATTTCCTTCCATTCTATCAAGTGGGGAGTTAAATTTTTTTCTTTTACTTTCCCTTCCAATTTCTCATATTTATTAACTTTTGTACTTTTTTATGATTAGTTTTCATTTAATTTCTTTTCTTCCCTTCTACTTTCTTCAGAATTACATTTTCTGGTTTGTTCCTTCCTTATTCTCTCTTTATACTTCATGGAATTAAATGTTCTAAAGGATCAGGTTGGAGCTTTTTCTTCTAACCAACTTTTACATTATTGCCATCAGTGAAACTGTCCCATTAATTTTTTTGAAATGACTCATTCTTAGAAATATAAATTCATGAGGGAATCAGTGTTAGGCAGGAGCTACATAGAAATTGGTAGAATTTATCCAGTGTATGAAATGGTAGGGCAGTGGCCTGACCTTCTACCATCTCTTTCAGTCTCCTTCTGAAAAGCTATGTCATCTCTAATTTTATGTTTTCCTCCCCATTTTGAGTGTTATCTCTCCTCAGGAACTCACACAACCCTTCTAATGAGGATACTTGCTTCTCAAAATCATATCACTTTCTCAGAGAAGGTACCTTTTCAATGCACAAATTTCCCCAGTCTAATATCTTCATCAAAAGGTCCTTGTAGAAATATATGTCTTCCTTTATAGGAGTATTCTTTAGTGGTATATCTATCCCTTTCTGTGTTTGGAACCCATTTCTGTAAGTCCCCAGTCTCATTCCTTCCCCACTTGCAAGGTCTTCCATTTAACTATGGCCCTTCTTTGTGTTGTGGAACTAGGAAAACAACAGTCCCCTTGCACTTCACTTTTAAACTTGGTAGAATGCCATTGTTTTGTTTTCCATTTTTCCCTTCTAGATTTATGCAATGTTTTTCTCTGTCACTCCACCTCAAAAAAGAGATGAATTCATGAGTGGCAAAGTCAGGACATAGATTCTAGCTGTTTCAGGTCAGTTCTTCCACTTTTACTTCTCTTGATTCTTAAATTTTCCTTAAAACTTTATCCTCTCATGTTATTTTTTAAAAATCCCTTGGTGTTAATTCTTTCTTCTCTTTCCTAACCCATACATCAAGCTCTTTTCTTCCTTCCTTCCTTCCTTCCTTCCTTCCTTCCTTCCTTCCTTCCTTCCTTCCTTCCTTCCTTCCTTCCTTCCTTCTTCCTCCCTCCCTCCCTCCCTCCCTCCCTCCCTCCCTCCCTCCTTCCCTCCTTTCTTTCTTTCTTTCTTTCTTTCTTTCTTTCTTTCTTTCTTTCTTTCTTTCTTTCTTTCTTTCTTTCTTTCTTTCTTTCTTTCTTTCTTTCTTTCTTTCTTTCTTTCTTTCTTTCTTTCTTTCTTTCTTTCTTTCTTTCTTTCTTTCTTTCTTTCTTTCTTTCTTTCTTTCTTTCTTTCTTTCTTTCTTTCTTTCTTCCTTCCTTCCTTCCTTCCTTCCTTCCTTCCTTCCTTCCTTCCTTCCTTTCTTCCTTCCTTCCTTTTCACCTAGAATATGCCAATTACAACATTTCACAAATTTCAGATAAAATGACTTGGAGTAATGCTCCACCAGAAATAGTTTGGTCTAGTGTATTTACACTTAGGACATATTCAGGGTGCTTTTTGCCAAGACCAACCTCTCTTTCTTATGCTCTTAATTCCATCACTCTTTCACATCTTTCAATATCTATTTCCATCAAGTGTTTCCTCTATATTATCCCCTTGTCTTTTTTTATGACTTTCTCTCCATTGGTCCTTAATCAATCCCCCACCCCATGATATGCTCAAAGGTGTATATCAGTGGTAAGATAGCATAGTGGTATTCATCTAACCAAAATAAGTCTTCCTTTCACTCAAGCATCTTAATTCTCTCCTTGCTTCCATCATCAACCTTCTAGAAACTTGCCTTTCTACCCATTCACACTTTTGTACAATACTATCTAAAATATTGATTGGTTTTTATTTTCATCCACATTCACCTAATACATTCACTTTTACACTCATTTATCTTGAGTACATCTCTTCTTTCCTTTCTCAAACATGAAAATTTCCCTTATGACAAGGATTAAAAAAATTCAGCAAAAGCAGTCAACACTCTAGCTATGTCTTACAGAGTAAGCTATATTTGAGTTTCCTAGCTTTTTATCTCTCTGACAAGAGGAAAGAGGTACATTTTCTTATTTCTTCTATGGGGTCAAGCTTAGTCATGATAATTATACAAGTTTGGTTTTGTGTGGTTATTTCCACTTATCTTGTAATCATTGTATGTATTGTTTTCCTGATTCTGTTTCATTTTCCTTGTAACAATTCATCTAAGTCTTCTCAGAGGATAGGATATAAGAAACTCTTATATAAGAAAACTCCTAATGCAGGTTAGCAGATTCTCAGAAACTTATGGTATTAGAGAGCTGCCTAGCAATAGTTTCAGACTCAAATAGAAATGGGGGCAACTAATCTGTACATAAAGGATCCTCATGGGCCTCATATTTACTTACTTTTAAAAATGTAATATGATCTATGCTTAATTATATATTTATTTATTTTATTATATTTCTAAATTACATTTTAATTTGGTTCCCTGCACTTATGACTAGCATGTGACCCCTGGACCTTATGATTGATACCTCAAACCTAGTGTACAGTGAAGTTAAATGAATTGCTAGCAAGAATGAGTCAGATTTAGGATTAGAACCAGTTATTTATGACTTTAGGTCATCTTCCTATTCACTATGATATCCTACTTCTCAAGTTAAAAAAATGAAAAATATAAGGTAAAGATGAAATAATATTTGATCCCAGAGTCAGTAGGGAGAGTACTCCTGTAGTTTATTAAGTAGGAGAGTAACATAAATAGACCTACCCTTTCATAAAATCCTCCTGGCAACTGTATGCATGGAGGGCTGATTATAGAATGGAAAGAAGAGTCAGGAAAAATAGTTAGTAGACTGTTGTAATGAAGAGTAAAAGGGAGAAGTGTTCAGGGTCTGAATTAGAGTAGTGGCTGTGAATATAGAAAAGAGGGGGAAAAGAAGAGAGATGTTGTGGAGGCAGAAATGATGAGATTTGGCAACTTATTGAAGATATGACATGCAGTAGAGTAAAGATGACACCAAAGTTATAAACCTGGATGACTAAGAATTTCAAAAGAGGGTTTTTGGGGAAAGATAATGTAATAAGATCTGTAATGCATATTGCCAATCAGTCATGCTTGATATCTTTTATGGGACTCACTATGTCTTTCCTAAATGAAAAGAAGAGAGGAGGAACTCTTACTTATCTGTCTCTGATCAAATAATTTTTATTAATATATTCATCTGATCTTCATTCTTGTACTGTGGTGTTTTGGCTTCAGCCAGGAAGATCTGGGTTCAAGTAAATTCTGACACATATTTGCTGCACGACCCTGGGAAATTCACCTAACTTCTGTTTCTGAGCAAATACTTAAGAAACAGAAAATGTGCTGGCCAGTATTGTAGGGAGTTTCTGCATCTGATTGCTCCCTGTACTGATGAAATTACCCATCTAGATTCTATTAGTACATTTCTGAATGTCTCCCTCCTCTCTCCTAATCAGCATATTATCTTCTACAGCAAATAAAGAAAAAAAAGACATTCACTAACATATCAACTATGTCAGATGTTATATGCAATATTTCAGGTCCATAGTCCCTCATCTCTACAGATAGGAGAGAAAAATGCTTTTTGTGGACTCTTCTCAACCACCAATTCTGGCCATTTAAAACGGAGTTCAGTTTCTCTGTTGCTGGTGTCCTTTCTGTTTACATAATTGTACTTATTGGTTATACTGTTTTCCTGGTTCTATTTACTTCTCTCTGAATTAGTTCTAATAAGTTAAATTGGCTGTCTTCAACAATGCCACTATGGCTATAAGAGGCCATTGTGTGATATTGGCTTCTGTTCTGTTACCTGCTACTGCATTTATCTCAAGAAATATTTCAGAAAATGAGCTTATTCTGCATTTTCATGAAGAATATGCATATATTAAGATATGGGAGAGCCCAGGTAGATTTCATTATACTTTTGCTAATTTTTAAAGAAACAGATGAATTTCCTTCTTAGGTTTCTTTTTTTCTTTTTAAGCTTTTTTTTTTCTTCTAGTGGGAGAGATGAAAGTAGTATGTCTCTGATTTTTTTTTAAAAATTCTCTTCTACACGTTATTTCTCCAAAGGCAAAGAAAAGTGATTCTGAGAGCACAACAGAAAATCAGTTTTTAATCAAGAAAAAACAATCTCAGGAAAATAGAGATGTGCTGCACTACCTAAAAGAAATTTCAGCAGTCATTGAACCATGATTCCCCAATTTGCAGATAGCACAGCCACTCTTTTCTAAGCATTGTCTTCTACCTGGAACACTGGGGTAGATTAAATTATGTAGCATTACCCAAAAGGTCACTGAAGCTACTCTGGTTTGGCAATGTAACAAACTGAGTAAGCTATGAGCCCAGTGAAGCTCTCAGCTCTGAGTGTCTGTATTTTATAAATGTGGGGGGAAATCATAGAAATCCTTTTTTATTGACTAGAAACTTCCAAAACTTGGGAGACAGTGTGGCAGTTTGGAAAGAGCATTGGAATTTGAATCCTGCTTTGATTACCATCTATGTGATGTTGAACAAGTCCCTTAACCTCACTGGGCTTCAGTTTTCTCCTCTGTAAAATGAAGTGTTTGGACTAGATGGACTCTTGAATATCCTTCCTGCTCTAGAGACAGGATTCTAAAAAAGAATGCTTAAAGATGGAAGCTGATAATAAATATCAAAGTTTGATAGGAGTTTAACATCATTATTACTAGGAATAGTAAACCATGCTCTTCACTTGAGTCCTAACCTCTGAGGCATCATGACTAAACTCATGCCACATTTAGCAATTAAAAATGTGATACACTTAAATGAACATTTCCATTAGTCCTACAAAAGGTTTTATAAACAACTCAGTATTTACCCTCCCCAAACTCATGAAAGTTAGTTATCTGACACAAGTAAAATAAATGAGAGGTAGAATAAAGATTCAAAAATAGTCTTGGGGTCAGGAGGACCTGTGTTCAGATCCTCCCATGATTAATTCTATGATTCTGGGCAATTCATTAAATTTGTTATTAATTTAGAAATTTCTCTAGAATTTATTGTCAGAGGTGAATTGTCTTCATTCATTCTATTCTTTATGTTTGGAATATTCTTTACAATTCTTTCTGCTGTAATAAGGTCCTTTTTTTCCCTACAAGAGCCCTGTTAAGTTTGACCCAGAATCCAACTTGCATCCTGGCCATGACTTCGAAAACATGTTACCAATATAGTTATTATATCCATCTTCTCCCTACAAGAACCTTAGATTCTATCTCTGAATCAGGATGCCATCTCACTTCCTGGTCATTAGATCTAAAGCAGGCCACTCTATGTATGTAACACCATCCTTCCCACTTCCAGCTTCCTCTCCTCTCCTGTCCTGTCCTCTCCTGTCCTGTCCTGTCCTGTCCTGTCCTGTCCTGTCCTGTCCTGTCCTGTCCTCTCCTCTCCTCTCCTCTCCTCTCCTCTCCTCTCCTCTCTTTCATCCTTCCCTGTTTCCTTCCCAGAGAACCATCCATTATAACAAATAGCTTTTTTGAAAATAGAAAAAAGAAAAAAGAAGAGGAAGAAAAAATAGCCCAACTGATCAATATATTGAAAAAGTGAAAAACAACCCCACCATGCAATGTGTAATATCTATGGATCCCTCATGTCAAAGGATGGATTGGGGTGTCCTCCCAAGTTATACTTGGGTTTTATGATTTTGTTAAATTCACTTTTGATTTTTTTGGTGTGTGGTTGTTCTTCCCATTTATATTGTTGTGGCTATTGTGCATATTGTTTTCCTGACTCTCTTTACTTCACTTTACATTGGTTCATATAGATTTTTCCATACTTGTATTCATCACATACCTTATTTCTTATTGCATGGTGATATGCCATTATCTTTATGTACTACAATTTGTATAGCCTTTCCTAACTGATGGACATCTACTTTCTTTCTAGTTCCTCACTATAAAAAAAGTATAGCCATAAGTATTTTGGTTTTATATGGAGGCTTTCTTATCAAAGCTTCCTTGTAGTATATTCCCAGTAATAGTCTCCAATTCAAAGAATATAGGCATTTTAGTAACTTCATTTAAATAGTTACAAGTTGCTTTCTTAAATATGTATTAGAGGGTTGGTTTGGGTATAATGAATACAGAGTTGATGATAAATGCTCAGAAGGTAGGAGGGTGGGATGAATTCCCCCTTTCAGTCTTCTTCAAATATGTCTTTCTTTACTAACCCTGCCTTTACTCCCCTCTAACAACTGATTTAATGGGTGAACCTCTTCCCTTGGGAAAAGAGAGAGAAATCAGTTCTCTCCTTTTCCAATATGACAAGAAGTCAATTTAGGATAACTGACAACTTTATTCTAACAAATTGTGATCAGGGGTAAGATAAGCAAGATGTCTGCAGGTTGGATTTTATAGGAAAGAGGGTAAAGGAAGTCCCCGTCTGTCTAAAATATCTTTTTCTCTCCCTCAAAAGTTGAGAGACTCAACCTTGCCAGCCTGGTCTCTAAAAGGTTCAAGGTTTTGTGACTCCTGGTCTATCACAGCAGTGCCAGTGTCTAGACCTAGGGTGTCACAGGAGCTGTGTGAGATCTTCTTATGCTGTTTTTATTCTTTTCAGGTTCTGCCACAATTCTTGGTATCTTAGGGGGGGCGATGGTGATTAGATTCAATGAGGGATTTTTTATGGCTCAGGAGAGAAATCTCTGATCAGTCTGTCACTCTTGATATCTCAAGATAGAGAGAGAGATCAATTGCCTCCTTGGAATCTCTCTTCCCTCAAGATTCCAAGCCTCTTCAAACATCCCTGCTGTGGATGGAAATCCTTTCAATTTCTTCCAGGCCCTGTCCTTCAAAGTCTCTGGATCATTCCTCTATCACAAATAGCTGTGCCACTTCACAGCTACATCAACAATATGTGTATGCCTATCATTCTACAACTCCTCCAAAATTGACCATTGCCATTTTTGTCATCTTTGTCAATTTGTAGGATTCATTTTACTTTTTGACTACAATGGTACTTCTTTTTTGTGTCCAAGCATGCTGTTAGATAGATATTGCATTAAATAAGAGGTAACTCCCAAAATACCTCAACTTAAAATGAGCATTACAAATATATCTTCAATCAGGGAGGGTATTCTCCAAACGATTTCAATAGACAGAAACGAAAACAGTGATAATAAGCAATTTGTGAGTCAATAGCAGAGTTCCATTGTGGCATATATATATATATATATATATATATGTAGCTCTATCATTTTTGAATTAGATTCTTCTCCTTCTAAAGAAATCCAATAATTACAGTGTTCTTCCCATTATCAATGCATTCATTCATGCATGATGAAGAGACGAACCTTAGAAGTTTGTAAGTACAAGGCCCTGTTCAGCACCACTGTTAAACAAGATATGAAACTTTCTTTTGTATGGATTGACTTTTTCTTCTATCATTGTAAGATACTAGATAGAAGGAAATCCAAAATTAAATAGAAGGTTTTTTTTTTTTTTGCTTTAGCTATGGGTTGGACTACAATGACTTTGAACATACTTCCACTTCTTAAGATTTTATAAATAAATAAATAAACTTTGTACTTAAAAAATAGACATATTTCTTAGATGTCCAGTGCCCCAAAGTCTAAACTTTTGATCTCCAAGTTTACATGATTACAATGAGCCTAATATCCAAGGTTTTTACAATGATGTGAGCATTTTATTAAATATAGTTAACTCTCTTTATAATGATGGTATTGAAGATGAGATTAACTAGATGAGTGAAGGTTACAACCAGAAGTCAGAAGTTAATAAGTTAATTCATTAATCAGATCTTTATTGTAAATAATGCACAATAGAAAGGAAGCTTTAGTAGAATGTAAGCTTCTTAAAGGCAGGGACTTTTTGCCTTGTATTTAAATCTTAAGTATTAAATATAGTGCCTGGCTCTTGGTAGATACTTAATAAATGCCTGTTTAATTATATTGGGTTCCTGTTACATTCAGTTATAGGGCCCTCACAATAAATCATAGCCATGATTTATAGGTCATGCCTTTGTTTGCAGACTATCCAAACCTGTGTAAAAAACAAGCCATTGCTGGCTGAGACCAACAAAAAGAAATTTTCTGTAATTAAACAGAAAACATTTATACCTTACCAAATGAATCATACATAGCCTTATGAGAAATGGAAACTTTTCCTTACAAAGGAAAAATAAGAGACAGCAGAGTTTTCTAGTAACATGAACTGAAATGAGATGCCTTCCCTTTAGCAGAACTACTCTATTGCTAGTTATTGATCCAGTTGCATGAAAATAAATTCTGTTGGGGTGTATCTACTCTCTGATGGCTTTTCTTTCTTTAGTAAATCATATAAGTCACAAGATCCAGGATAAGCTTCATATGTTGCTGTATGAAAATAATCCTTGGGGAAACTAGGTGGGGCCAAGCTCTGTGGTATGTTGGCAGCACCACATATAGTTGCAGGTATGAGAATATATCATTTGTTTGTCACTTTCTATGTGCTCCAATGAAATATCTAATTTTTGTACAGAATGCACTGTACTTTGACAAGTGATCCATTGCTTCCTTGTTCTGAAATTGTTTGTACAATACTGTATTTATTGCCCTCTGAACCCTTGTCCCACCACCATTTCCCTCATTTCAAGAACTTTTAATCCAGCTCTTACATTATGATCATACTATCTCTGACAGAGCAAATTGGATTTTGATAAATGTTTCATGAATGGTGAACAAGGTTCTTTTGCCAGTGAAGGAAATTCAGAAAGATATTACCTTTTCTTAATTACTTATATTATTCATGTTCACAACATTATTCAATATTAACAAATGTAAATATACAAAACCAAAAGAGGAAAACCAAGTTATTAATGATAATATAACAACAATAATAATAGATGGAATTTATCATGAATGAACTTGTTTTGCAAAGTGCTTAGCAAAGATTATTTTGCTTAGTTATCTCAATCCCCCAAAACAGGTAATATTTTGCAGATAATGTAACTGAAGCTTAGAGATTGTGACTATGGGCATATAATCAGCAAATGTGGGAGGTGGGAATCAAATTTCAGTTTTTATTGATTAAGTTCAAGGAGCTTTTTGCTATATTATGTAACATTTCTCCATCTTGTCAGATGAACCAGAAACTGCTCCTTTTAGCTTTCGAACTCCTGGGACCTTTGTCTTCAGATTAGTGAGTACCTCAGAATGCCACTATATGTAGGTCAACCTCAGCCTTGCTTAACTTCCTGGCCATCTCCTTTCAATCCACTTTGCTTTTGGGCTCAGATCCTTTACCTACTTCTCCCCCAACCCTAATTTCAGTTTCTGGAACCATAATCAATCAATATTGCCATTTCCTTTTGTTTCTGAAAAAGGAGTGCCAATGAAATCCCATTTGATTCTATTCATTATCCTTGTGACTTTTCATACCAAAATACCATTCCCTGACCACTACCCCCTTATCTATATATGTTGTCTTGGCCTTTCAGAACTAATGCCCTCTGACTATCTTCATTTTTGTATTAATATTCCCAGGGTTTAGCACAATGCTTGGTACATAGTTTATATTTGGCATTCATTCTCAAAACAAAACAGAGAGGTAAAACAAGAACTTTTAAACTTTCTACAATACCTTTTCTACTATCACTCTTCTACTAACACTCTTCTATTCAGTCATATGTCAACTGTAGACATGAACTTTATATTTCTCTTTGGATCTGCTTTCTCTGCTCCAAGGGAAAGATCTAAGAAGTCACTAGGAGCTGTTCTTTCAGCACCAGTGTGGGCCTTACCTAATATGAGAGAATGATTATTATTTTTTAAAATAACAAATTTCTGTAGGTTTTTAACATACTTTCCTCACAATAACTCTGTGATGCAGGTAATGCAAATATTGCAATGAGAAAACTGATGACCGGATAGGTGAAGTGACATCCATCATCACATAGCTAGAAAGTATCCAGAATGGGACTCACATTCACATTACCAAAATTCAAAAAAATTATTGCCCTGTCCACTAAAGCATACAGGAAGGTGGTGGAAATCTAGCTGGCTTCTCAAGTTTCTTGCCACTGTTACACAAAATGATGGGTCCTTAATACACATTCCAAACTCAAACTTGCCTACTTTCTATTATCAATTCTCACATGAGAATTATGGTTGGAATGAACCTTAAAAGTCTTTCTAATATTGCCACTTTAAAGTCTGTTTCTAATTTTTCTTTATGATTGGTTTGCCTTTAAACCAAAGACATCTGTGAACAATTTTTGATCTGACTAGCTCTGATAGTCCCCTGACAGAATGTTAGCAAGAAATAAAATGACTTCTCCTAAGCTATATAATCAGTTAAAAAAATAGTACAGATGCAAAAAAACAAAAACAAACCCTCATCAATAGGCTAGAATGAAGGGCCAAATCCAGTAATAAAAGCTAACATTTCACATGGTGCTTTGTAATTTGCAATATCATTTATTTTTTAAAGGATAGATATTCATTTTTATTTTATGTGTAATATAATGTGTGATATAATAATATAATACATATTATTTGTTATAAATATGTAACAAATTATAATAAATATGCTTATCCAAGAGAAACAAACTCTCATATTAGCTATGTTCAAAAATCTGTCTCATTCTTTCCCCCTCTCTTCTTATCCCCCAAGAAGACAACTCATATTAGAAAGGTTATACATATAGTGTCATATAATACATATTTCCCTGTTTATCATGTTGTAAAACTGATACATTGTTTACACTAGAAAAAATTTCTTGAAGAAAACAAAGTGAAGAATGGTACTTTCCAATCTGTATTTAGAATTCATCTGCTTCTTCTATGATGGTGGATATCCTTTTTCATCATGAGTTCCTTGGAGTTGTCCTAGATTCTTAACCTTATTGAACATTAAGGCATTCACATTGGATCATCTTACATTATTGTTGTTACTGTGTACAGCATTTCCCTAGTTCTGTTTACTTCACCTGCATCATGTCATTTAAGTCTTTCCAGGTTTTTTTTCTTATTGTTTCTTCTAGCACAATAATATTCCTTCACTATAATATACTAATGACATTTATGTTATCTTATTTTATCCTTACAACAGCCTTGTGAAGTCAGTACCATTATTGTTCGAATGATAGAAATTAAGGAGGAAACTGAGTCAGGAAGATCAAGTGACTTGCTCAGTATCACACAGCTGATAAGAGATAGAGGCAGAACTCAAATTTAGGTCTTCCTTACTAAGCACAACACTATCTACTGTGCTTCCTAGTTGTCTTTGTTCATTGATCTAATAAACTGAAACTTGAATAAACAAAGTTCTAAATGAATTTTAAAAATCAAGATTAAGAAAGTCAGGCTGGGAAAATAGATTGTGAAAAAGATCTGGGGGTTTCTGTAGACTACAAGTCCTATAAAAGCCAAATGTTACTCGAGAGTTACAAAAATTAATCTCAGGGACCTTTAAATTAAAGCTATCATTCAAAGCAAGGAAAGTGATAGTCTGCTCTGTCAAAATACATGCAGAAGATTGAGATCTGTTCTTGGTGCCATGTTTTATGAATAGCATTAATAAGTTGGATGGTATTTAGGGATAGGCAACTGGTATGGTGAGAGATCTCCAGATCTTGTTATATAAAGATTAATGAATTGGAGATTTAGCATGGAGAAAAGACAACTTATAGGGCATGAATCAAGATAATTTTCTTCTAGTACTTGAAGTATTTTCACAGGAAAAAGGAATTAAATGTTGTGGCTATCCCCAGAGAAAAAGAACTAGGAATAGTTTCTAGAAATAATAGGAAGGCATATTTGTGCTTAATGTAAAGGATAGCTTTAATAATAACAATATCTAGCACTTTAACATCTCCACAGTGATTTTATTTTATGCTCTCAATAACCCTGAGAAGTATGTGGTATTATCCCCATATTATAAATGAGGCAACTGAGACAGACAAGTTTACTGACCACTTCCTCATGACTAGAACTAGCCCCCCATATGGAACAGAGTCTACTTCAGAAATAGTAGATTCTCCTTCATGGGGCATCTCCAAGTAGAAGTTAGATAACAATTTATAAATTCTTGCTTTTTGGGTTGGACTAGGTGTACAACTGAGGGACATTAATGTGAAGATGAACTAGCACCTGTTTATTCTCAATTTTGCATGCCTGTCTGATAACCAGCTCTTTTCCTTAGAGATAAATCAGCCCAGATTATGAAAACTGACTGCTACTGTAGTGTTCCATCTAGGGATACTGAAGTTGCCTAGGTACTAAATTTGGTAGAGCCTTTCAAAAACTAGCTCTCTATAAAACCTCTGAAAATTCTTTTATTTTAACAATACAACATCTGAGCCTAGTTTTCCTCACAAAGGATTTATCAGGTATATCCATTATAATTACTGCAAATTTTAAAGGCTCTGTTCTGTCTAATACTGGATTTTTTTGTTGCTGAAGATGAGCTTTTTGTTGACTGAGTGCTTCTGTCTAGTTACATTGATCTTGTTTTCATCCTTGAAATGTAAAAAGAGTCATTGGGCTTCAGTCCAAGGTCTCCAAAAACTCAGAATGGTTCTAAGGAGAATCAGGCATGATGTTAACTTCAAAGAAAGTTATTCCACTCTATTTTTCTTTTTTCTTTTTTGCTTTTTTCAACCGATTCATTTATTCAACAAGTGATTTTCTTTCATAAACATACGTTCATGTTAGTACATGTATATACTACTATATTGTTGTTATTTAGTAATTTTTCAGTCTTGTCCAACTTTTTGTGACCACATTTGGGATTTTATTGAAAAGATACTGGAATGGTTTGCCATTTCCTTCTCCAGCTCATTTTATAGATGAGGAAGTAGCCAAACAATGTTAAGTGACTTGCCCAGAGTAATACAGCTAGTAAGTGTCTAATATGAGATTTGAATTCAGAATGATGAGTTTTCCTAACTGAAGGCCTGACACTATCTACTGTGCCACCTAGCTATTGCTCTACTAATAAATACATATTTTAAAATTTTAAATTATTTCTTTTTGCTTTTTAAACAATTTAATTTATTTTTAAAATCTTTACCTTCCATCTTAGAATCAATACTATGTATTGGTTCCAAGGCAGAAGCGTGATAAGGGCTAGGAAATGGGGGTTAAGTGATTTGCCCAGGGTCACAGAGCTGGGAAGTGTCTGAGGCTAGATTTGAACCTAGGACTTCCCAACTCTGGGCCTGGCTCTTAATCCACTGAGCTACCTAGCTGCCCCTGTTTTCTTTTTATTTTTTTCCATTTGAATTAATTTATTTAGTAAATTTAGAACATTATTCCTTGGTTACAATAATCACAATTATTTCCCTCCCTCCCCTCTACCCACTCTTTCTGAAACCATCATGCAATTTCATTGGGTAGTACTTGTATCCTTGATCAGAACCTATTTCCATGTTGTTGTTTACAGTAGGATGTTCATTTAGAGTCTACATCCCCAAACATATTCCTTGAACCCCTGCATTCAAGCAGTTGTTTTTCTTCCATGTTTTTACTCCCACTGTGTTTTCTCTGAATGTGGAGAGTGGTTTTCCTCTTAGGTTCCTCCAACTTGTTCAGAGTCATTGCATTGCCACTAATGGAGAAGTCCATTACATTTGATTGTACCACAGTGTATCAGTCTCTGTGTACAGTGTTTTCCTGGTTCTGCTCCTCTCACTCTGCATCAATTCCTGGAGATTGTTCCAGTCCCCACAGAATTCCTCCACTTTATTATTCCTTTGAGCACAATAGTATTCCATCACCAACATATACCACAATTTGTTCAGCCATTCCCCAAATTGAAGGACATCCCCTCATTTGCCAATTTTTTGCCACCACGAAGAGTGCAGCTATGAATATTTTTGTACATGTCTTTTTACTTATTATCTCTTTGGGGTACAAACCCAGCACTGGTATGGCTGGATCAAAAGGCAGACAGTCTTTTATCACTCTTTGGGCATAGTTCCAAATTGCCCTCCAGAATGGTTGTATCAATTCACAACTCCACCAGCAATGATTAATGTTCCAACTTTGCCACATCCCCTCCAGCATTCATTACTTTCCTTTGCTGTCATGTTAGCCAATCTTCTAGGTGTGAGGTGATACCTCAGAGTTGTTTTGATTTGCATCTCTGATTATAAGAGATTTAGAACACTTTTTCATGTGCTTATTGTAAACCTTAAAAATTCTTAGACTTACAAATGTTGGAAATTTCCCCATTGGGAAATTTCATACTTGAAAAAATCTCCTACTGATAGTAAGAACTCTATTGGAATATGAAACTCCTTGTCATGGGAGGGTCCTTCTCCTCCCTACTTAAGACTACTTTAGGTCAGAAACCTTTTGCTAAACAATGGAAAGGGCTTTGACCTATGCTTAAGCATAGAACAGGAAGTTCTTTGAGTCATGATTGATTTTAGAATTGATACAATAGAGATACTTGGAATGACAGAACCAGGTCTTGGAAACTACAATCTCCACCCTACTCAGAGTAACAGGATTTAGGAAGGGCTGCAGCAAAGATCAAGATTTAATTATTTGAGAATATGACCTTCAACAGACATGTGCAAAGGGGACAGACCTCTGGGTGGTCCTGGGTTAAGCTAGAGCCACCATTGGCACAGGGGAGAGATCGACAGTGATTGGTAGATGTGAGAACTGAGGGGAGGGAACTTAGATTGTTGCCTTAAAGATAGTGGGGTCTGAAGGAGGACAGAGGTGGATGCTCTGAAGGAGGTCTGAGAGGAGAGAGGTCCTGGAAGGAGAGCTCCTGGAGAGGTCTTGAAGAAGGCTGTGGAAGAGAACTCAGGAGGAGTCAGGAGGAGAATTCTCTGGAAACATTTCTTGAAAGGAGGCTCTCTTGAAGGTGGAGCCTGAGGTTGGCATGAGAAGCCTCACCTAGAGAGATCTTGGGTGAGTGATAAAAACAACTGACTGATTTATCTCTTAGGACTGAGGTCTAGACCTTATTGGCTTGAGGCCCTTCATTCTTATTCCTTTCTTACTTTCTCTCTTTTTCTATTGATTAATCAGTGTATTATAAATTAAATTTCTCTATAAAATCCAGTTGGCTTGGGCATATTCATAAATTGGGAATATATTCCCTGGCAACCATCTTATATTTATATAAAACCAAGACACAGTAGAAAACATCTTTTAGCGGTCATAATTGTTATATATTTCCCTTGCTCCCAAACATTTTAATTATCACAGTTTATGGCACCCACTCTCTTATCTACAACTATTTAATGCACAAAACTATTTTAAATCTAACATTATTAATACTTTTGATTTCTTTAACTGAAAATTGGCCATTCATGTCCTTGCCCATTTATCAATTGGATAATGGCTTGGTTTTTTGTATAATTGATTTAGCTCTTTATGAATTTGAGTAATTACACCTTTGTCAGAGGTTTTTGTAATGAATATTGTTTCCCAATTTGTTGCTTCCCTTCTAATTTTGGATTCATTAATTTTGTTTGTACAAAACCTTTTTAATTTGATGTAATCAAATTATTGATTTTACATTTTGTGTTTTTTTCTAGCACTTGCTTGGTTTTAAAGTCTTTCCTTTCCCAGAGATATGACAAGTATACTCTTCTGTGTTCACCTAATTTGCTTATAGTTTCCTTCTGCATATTCAAGTCATTCACCCATTCTGAGTTTATCTTGGTGTAGGGTGTGAGATGTTGATCCAAACCTAATCTCTCCCATACTATCTTCCAATTTTCCCAGCACTTTTTATCAAATAGTGGGTTTTGGTCCCCAAAACTGGGATCTTTGGGTTTATCATAGACTGTCCTGCTGAAGACATTTATCCCAAGTCTATTCCACTGATCCTCTTGTCTGTCTCTTAGCCATTACCAAATTGTTTTGATGACCGCTGCTTTATAGTATAGTTTGAGATCTGGTATGGCAAGTCCTCCTTCTTTTGAATTTTTTTTCATGATTTCCCTGGATGCCCTTGATCTTTTGTTCTTCCAAATGAACTTTGTTATGCTTTTTTTCTAATTCAGTAAAAACATTTTTTTGGTAGTTCAATGGGTATGGAAATAAATAAGTAAATAAGTTTGGGTAGGATTGTCATTTTAATTATGTTAGCTCATCCCACCCATGAGCAATCAATGTTTTTCCAGTGGTTTAGACCCAGTTTTAATTGTGTGGAGGGTGTTTTGTAATTGTGTTCATATACTTCCAGTGCTTGTCTTGGCAGATAGATTCCTAAGTATTTTAGATTGTCTAGGGTGATTTTAAATGAAATTTCTCTTCCTAATTCTTGCTGCTGAAATGGGTTGGAGATATATAGAAATGCTGATGACTTATGCGGGATTATTTTGTATCCTGCAACTTTGATAAAGTTGTTGATTATTTCAACTAGCTTTTTGATTGATTCTCTAGGATTCTTCAAGTATACCATCATATCATCCACAAAGAGTGATAGCTTGGTCTCCTCATTACCAATTTTAATACCTTCAATTTCTTTTCCTTCTTTAATTGCTACTGATAGTGTTTCTAGTACAATGTTAAATAATAGGGGTGATAATGAGCATCCTTGTTTCACTCCTGATCTTATTGGGAAGGCTTATAGTTTATCCTCATTGCAGATGATGTTTGCTCATGGTTTTAGATGTATACTGTTTATTATTTTTAGGAAAGGCCCTTCTATTCCTATATTCTCTATTTTTTTAAAAATAGGAATGGGTGTTGCATTTTATCAAAGGTTTTTTCTGCATCTGTTGAGATAATCATGTGATTTTTGTCAGTTTGCTTGTTAATATGGTCAATTATGTGGATAGTTTTCCTAATATTGAACCATTCTTGCATTCCTGGTATGAATCCTACCTGATCCTGGTGAATAACCCTTGTGATGACTTGCTGGAGTCTTTTTGCTAGTATCCTATTTAAGATTTTTGCATCTATATTCATTAAGGAGATTGGCCTATAGTTTTCTTTCTTTTTTTGACCTGCCTGGCTTTGGGATCAGTACTATGTTTGTGTCATAAAATGAATTTGGTAGAACTTCTTCTTGGCTTATTATGTTAAATAATTTGTATAATATTAGGGTTAGTTATTCTTTGAATGTTTGATACAATTCATTTGTCAATCCATCTGGACCCGGGGATTTTTTCTTAGGGAGTACTTTGATGGCTTGTTCAATTTCTTTTTCTGATATGGGGTTGTTTAGGTAATTTATTTCTTCCTCTGTTAGTCTAGGCAATTTATATTTTTGTAAGTATTCATCCATATTACCTAGATTGCCATATTTGCTGCCATATAATTGGGCATAGTAGTTTTTAATGATTGCCTTAATTTCCTCTTCATTAGAGGTGAAGTCTCCCTTTTCATCTTGGATACTGTCAATTTGATTTTTCTCTTTCTTTTTTTAAAAATTAGACTGACTAGTACTTTGTCTATTTTATTTATTTTCTCATAGTACCAGCTTCTAGTCTTATTTATATTAAATCAATAGTTCTTTGAATTTCAATTATAGTAATTTCTCCTTTGATTTTTAGGATCTCTAATTTAGTCTTCATCTGAGGATTTTTAATTTTTTGCTTTCTAGTTTTTTAATTTGCATGCCCAATTCATTGACCTCTGCCCTTCTTAATTTGTTATTATATGAACTCAAGGATATAAATTTCCCCCTGAGTACTGCTTTGGTGGCATCCCATCAGTTTTGAAAGGATATCTCATCATTGTCATTTTCATCAAAGAAGTTATTAATTGTTTCTACAATTTGTTCTTTACCTAACTGGTTTTGGAGAATCTCTCCATGTACCCTTACTAATTATTATTTTCATTGCATTGTGATCTGAGAAGGCTGCATTTATTATTTCAGCTTTTTTGCACTTTTTTGCAATGTTTTTATGCCCTAATATATGGTCAATTTTTTGTGAATGTATCATGTGCTGCTGAAAAGAAGGTATATTCCTTTTTGCCCCTATTTATTTTTTCCACATGTCTACTAACTCTAATTTTTCTAATATTTCATTCACTTCTCTTACATCTTTCTTAGTTATTTTTTGGTTTTATTTATCTAGTTTGGATAGAGGAAGATTCAGGTCTCCCACTAGTATAGTTTTTCTATCTATTTCATCCTTGAGCTAAACTAGTTTCTCCTTTAGAAATTTGGATGCTATGCCATTTGATGCATACATGTTGAGTACTGATATTTCCTCATTGTCTATACTGCCTTTTATCAGGATGTAATTACCTTCCCTATCTCTTTTAACTAGATTTATTTTTACTTTGGCTTTGTCAGATTTCATGATTGCGACTCCTGCCTTCTTTTTATCAGTTGATGCTCAGTATATTTGGCTCCATCCTCTTACTTTCACCCTATGCATATCTTACTTCCTCATGTGTGTTTCTTGTAGACAGCATATGGTAGGGTTTTGGATTCTTATCCACTCTGCTATTTGCTTGCGTTTTATGGGTGAGTTAATTCCATTCACATTCAGAGTTATGATTACTAGGTGTGTATTTCCCAGCATTTTTATTTTGACTCCTGGTCCTGCCTTTTCTTCTTTCACTATTTCCTTCTACACCAATGTTTGCTTTTAATTAGTCCCCATAGTTCCCACTCTTATTTTACTTCCCTTTCTACCCCCCACCCTTCTTATTCCCCCCTTATTTACCCTGTAGTCTTTCTAAAATTACCCCCCATCACCCTCTCCCACCCTTGTATTGCTTCCCTCCCCACCAGTCCATTTGTTACCCTTCTACTCCCCTATAGGGCACAAATCTATTTTCTGCCCCAATGGATTGGATTATTCTTCCCTCTTTGGGTAAAGTTCACAGCATGTAAGAGTTGAATATTTCCTATCTCTGATCTCTTTACTCTTCCAGTGTATTGATGTTCTCCCCCTCCCTCCATGAACTTCTTTGTGACATATAAATTTACTCTCATTTGTTCCTTTCCCATTTTTTAGTATTAACCTCTTTTTTAAGCTCTAGTTGTGTATATATATATATATATATAAACATATATACATATGTATATGTATTTATGCATGCATATATCTGTATACCTAATTATGTCTTGTCCTTTCATCCTATACAGTTTGTCACTGTTCTCTCTAAGTGTAATTCTTCTAGTTGCTCAGGAGATAACAACCGTTTTTAAGAGTTACCAATGACCTCTTTTCTTATAGAGATACATAACATCTTAATTTATTGAGTCTCTTTAAAAAAAGTTTTTTTCTTTTTAGTTTTGTTCCCCTCCCCTTTTTTTAATTGCCTTTGGATGATTCTCTTGAGTTCTGTGCTTGGACATCAAATTTTCTGTTCAGGTCTGGTCTTTTACAAATTCTTGGAATGCTTCTATTTTGTTGAATGAACATACTTTCCCCTGTAAGAATATAGTCAGTTTTTCTGGGTAGTTGATTCTTGGTTGTAGACCTAGTTCCCTTGCTTTCAGGAATATTATATTCCATGGCTTTCGATCCTTCAGTGTGGATGCAGCCAGATTCTGTCTTATCATCACTGTGGTTCCATGGTATCTGAATGACTTCTTCTTGGCAGCTTGTAATATCTTTTCTTTGGTCTGATAGTTCTTGAATTTGGCTATAACATTCCTGGGTGTTGTCAGTTGGGGTTTAAGTACAGGAGGTGATCTGTGGATTCTTTCAATCTCCACTTTTCCCTCCTCTTCTAGAATATTGGGACAGTTTTATTGAATAATTTCCTGTAGTATTGTGTCCAGGCTTTTTCTTTTGTCATGGTCTTCTGGTAAACCAATGATTCTTAAATTGTCTCTCCTCAAACTATTTTCTAAATCCTCTGTTTTGTGAATGAGATGTTTCATATTTTCCTCAATTTTTTCATTCTTTTGGTTTTGTTTTATAGTGTCCTGTTGCCTTGTAAGGTCACTTAATTTTAGTTGTATTCTGGTTCTTAAAGACTGAATTTCATCCCTGGCTTTTTGGTAATCCTTCTCTTTCTGATCTGATTTTCTATGGAGGTTATCTTTCATCCTCTTTACCTCATATTTCATCTCCTTTGCTTCATCTTTCATCTTCTTTGCCTCATCTATCATCTCCTTTGCCTCATTCTCCAGCTGGTTGATTTTGGCTTTCAAGAAACTCTTTTCTTGTTTTCATTCAAAGCCTCTGTTTCCAGATAATTTATCTTAGTTTTAAAATTATTTTCCCAATTTTCTTCATCCTCTCTTAATTGTGCTTTGAATTTCATTTTGAGTTCTTCCAAAGCCTTTATCCAATTCACTGGGATTTCTGATTTATCGTTTTCGGATCCCTCCCCCTCTGTTCCATTAGCTGTATAGAAGCTGTCTATTGTAATTTCTTTCTTCTTTTTCTGTTGTTTGCTCATATTCTCCCCTTCTTTTCTCCCCGTATTTGTCTGTGCTCTTGCTCATCTCATTTTTTTTTTTGGTTATGGGGGCTTCTGTCAGTCTCTCCTCTTGGAACTTTGACAGAAGATCTCTCAGTGCAGTCTCTGGGGGAGGGTTGTTGGGGTTTGAACTTCCCTGTCCTCTGGAGATTTTTGATTGGATTAAAGTCCAGCAGTCAGTGAGGGAGGGGTGTGGATCCTGGGCTTCCCTGAGTTCTGAAGACTTTTGATGGGATTAAGTTCAGCTGGGTTGGGCTGGGTGTGCTCTGAGGTCAAAACTTCCTGGAAAGCTGGAGAAAATATGGAGGATCTACACAGCTCTGGCCAGGCTGCCATTTCTGTGCTCCCTCTCCAGGTCCTTTCCTGCCATCTGTGTTTGATGCTCTAAGCTTGGCACAGCCCTGCCCACAAGGTACACCCTCCAGGTCAGCACCTTTGCCCTCCCAGATGTTCCAGCTGCCACTGGTGGCTCAGAGCTTTTGGTGGGCAGGGGGAGGGTTCCTGGGACCTTCCTTATGCCTTCCCCTTAAATTCGAGTGTTCTCAGATTCTGGCTTTTGGGGGAGGGGGTACCTTTTGAATTGAGTCCAGCAGGAGGGTTCCTTGGCTCTGTCTTATTGTTAGGTTTGATTATCAGTCCCCTTAGAACATTCAGTTTGTGATCAGTAAGGAAGAGTATTCAGAGGTTGGAACTTCTGCTCCTTTCTGGCCGCCATCTTGATTCCCTGCTTTTCTTTTTTAAATAAATTTTGAATTCCAAATTTTCTCCCTTTATCTCACTCCATTCCCCACTCACTGAGAAGGCAAATAATATGATATCAATCATCCATATGAAATTATGCAAAACATATTCCCATATTAGCCATATTTTTAAAAATAGAAGAAAAAGAACAATTTTCACTCAGACTTCATCAGTTCTCTCTCTGGAGGTGGAGAACATTTTTTCACCATGAATAGTTTGGAATTGCCTTGGATCATTGTATTAATTAGAATAGCCAAGTCTTACACAGTTGGTTATCATTATGACATTGCTGTTACTGTGCACAATGAACTTCACGTTCTTCTAACTTTGCATCAGTTCATATTGGAGTTGTAATCTTTTTTCAGAAATCACATTCCTCATCAAATATTTCACTAAACATATCATTAACACCTAGCAGAGGGGCCAATATGGTAGCAAAGGAAAGTGATAAATGTTGGAGGGGATGTGGCAAAATTGAGACTCATATACTGCTGGTGGAGTTGTGAATTGGTCCAACCATTTTGTAGGGCAATTTAAGACTATAGGCAAAGGGCTTTAAAAAATGCCTGCCCTTTGACCCAGTCATATCACATTGAATTTGTTCCTCAAAGAGATAATAAGGAAAAAAATACTTGTACAAAATTATTTATAGCCACCTGCATTGTGGTGGCAAAAAACTGGAAAATGAGGGGGGGTGTCCATTGATTGGGGAATGGCTGAACAAATTGATAGTGATGAAATATTATTAAGCCGAAAGGAATAATAAACTGGAGGAATTCCATGTGAACTGGAAAGACCTTCAGGAATAGATGAAGAGCAAAAGGAACAGAACCAGGAGAATATTGTACACAGAGACTGAAAGATACACTGTGGCACAATCCAGTGTAATAGGCTTTTCTGTTAGCAGCAATGCAATGATCCAGGACAATCCGGATTAATTTAGGGAAAAGAATTCTATCCATATCCAGAAAAAGATCTCTGGTAGCAGAAATGCAGAAGAAAAACATAGGATTGATCATGTGGTTTGACAGGGATATGATTAGGGTTTTGATGTTAAAGAATAGCTCTACTGCAAAATGAATAACATGGAAATAGGTTTTGAACAATGATACATATATCATACATCTATAACCCAGTGGAATTGCTTGTCAGCTCTGGGAGGGGGAAGGAAAGAGGGGTGGGAAAAATCATGAATCATGTAACTATGGAAAAATATTCTGGATAGGCAGAGTCAAGATGGCCACTTAGATGCAAAAAAAGTCCAGACCTCTCTGAAAACCCTTCCACATCAATCAAAAATAGAGTGCTTTGAGGGGACAGAAAATCAAATGTATCAACAAGACAGAGCTAGGGCACCCTCCTTCTGGATTCAACTTAAAAGGTACTCAAAGAAGGCTGAATTTTTGGGTTTAAGCAAAAGGAAGAAGGAAGATTCTTGAACCCCTCCCCTACTTACTGTGCTGATTCTCCAGTGGTCCCTGGAATCTCCAGGTGGGCAAAGGCTCTAGCCTGGAGGGAGTGCCTTGCTGGCACTAAAAACAGAGAAAAAAAAAACTATAGACCAATCTCCTTAATGAAAATAGATGCAAAAATCTTAAATAGAATACTAGCAAAAAGAATCCATCAAGTGATCATGAGGATTATTCACTATGATCAGGTGGGACTTATACCACATATGCAAGGATGGTTTAAATATTAGGAAAACTATCCTCATAATTGACCATATCAACAAACAAACCAACAGAAATCATATGATTATCTCAATTGATGCAGAAAAATCCTTTGACAAAATACAACACTCATTCCTATTGAAAACACTAGAAAGTATAGGAATAGATGGGCCTTTCCTAAAAATAATAAATGGTATATATCTAAAACCATTCATTAGCAAGTATCATCTGCAATGTGGATAAATTAGAAGTTTTCCCAATAAGATCAGGAGTAAAGCAAGGATTCCCATTATCACCTCTATTATTTAACTTTGTACTAGAAACACTAGCAATAGCAATTGGAGAAGAAAAAGTAATTGAAGTGATTAAAGTAGGCAATGAGGAAACTAAACACTCACTCTTTGTAGATGATATGATGGTCTACTAAACAAATCCTAGAGAATCAACTAAAAAGCTAACAGAACTATAACTTTAGCAAAGTTGCAGAATACAAAATAAACTCACATAAATAATCAGGATTTCTATTTATTTCCAAAACAACTCAGCAGCAAGAGTTAGAAAGAGAAATTCCATTTAAAATCACCATAGACAATATAAAATATTTAGGAACCTATTTACCAAGACAAACACAAGAATTATATGAACACAACTAAAAACACTTTCTACACAATTCAAACTAGATCTAGACATTTGAAAAAAAAACATTACTTGCTCATGGGTAGGATGAACCAATAAAACAAAAATGACTATCCTACCCAAACTTATTTACTTATTTAGTGCCATACCCATTGAACTACCAAAAAACTTTTTAAGGAATTAGAAAAAAACAACATTCATTTGTAAGAACAAAGATCAAGAATATCAATGTAAATAATGAAAAAAATGTGAAGAATGTGGTTGTAGCAGTACCAGATCTTAAATTGTGCTATATAGTAGTGGTCATCAAAACAATATGGTACTGGCTAAGAAACAGAAAGGAGGATCAATGGAATTGACTGGGGGCAAATGATCTCAGAAAAATAGTGTACAATAAACCCAAAGATTCCAGCTTTTGTGACAAAAACCCAGGATTTGAAAAAAAAATTGCTGGGGAAATTGGAAAACAGTATGGAAGAGATTAGGTTTAGATCAGCAACTCACATCCTACACCAAGATAAATTCAGAATGGGTAAATGACTTAAATATAAAGGTGGAAACTATAAGTAAATTAGATGAACATAGAATAATATATCTGACATATCTGTTTGGAAAGGAAATATTTTAAAACCAAGCAAGAGATAGAGCACATTACAAAATGGAAACTGAATAATTTTTATTCATTAAATTAAAAAGGTTTTGTACAAACAAAACCAATACAACCAAATGTAGAAGGGAAGCAACAAATTGGGGAAAATCTTTATAACAAAAACCTCTGACAAAGGTCTAATTACTCAAATTTATAAGGAGCTAAATCATTTTGCAAAAAACCAAATCATTCCCCAACTGATAAATAGGCAAGGGACATGAACAGTCAGTTTTCAGATAAAGAAATCAAAACTATCAATAAGCACATGAAAAAGTCTTCTAAATCTCTTTTAATCAGAAAGATGGAAATCAAAACAACTCTGACACACCACCTGACACCCAGCAGATTAGCTAATATGACACCAAAGGAAAGTAATAGATGTTGGAGGGGATGTTCAAAATTGGGGCATTAATGCATTGCTGGTGGAGTTGTGAATTGATCCAACCATTCTGGAAGGCAATTTAGAACTACACCCAAAGAGCTTTAAAAGACTGCTTACCCATTGATCCAGCCATACCACTGCTGGTTTTGTACTCCTGTGAGATAATAAAGAAAAATATGTGTACAAAAATATTTATAGCTTTTCTCTTTGTGATGGCAAAAAATTGAGAAATGGGGGAATGCCCTTCAATTGGGGAATGGGAGAACAAATTTATCTGTTGGTGATTGAATGCTATTGTGCTAAAAGGAATAATGAACTGGAGGAATTCCATGTGAACTGGAACGACTTCCAGGAAGTGATGCAGAGAGAATCAGAACCAGCAGAACATTGTACACAGAGACTGATACACTGTGGTTGAATCAAACTTAATGGATTTCTCTACTAGCAGCATTGAAATAATCCAGGATAAGTCTGAGGGACTTATAAGAAAGAACATGGTCCAAATCCAGAGCAAGAACTTTGGAAGTAGAAATAAAGAACAAAAACAACTGCTTGATTACATGGTCTGATGGGGATATGACTGGGGTTGTAGACTCTAAAAAGTCACTCTATTCCAAATATTAATAATATGGAAATAGGTCTTGATCAATGATACATGTAAAACTCAGTGGAATTGCATGTTGGCTATGTGAGGGGTTTGGGAGGAGAGGAGGGAAAGAACATGTATCAAGTAACCATGGAAAAAGATTATATTAAATTAATTAAACAATAAGATGAAAAAATATTCTAAATAAAAATTTAAAAATCATTAAATCATTAAAATGCATTTTACATAGAATAATAGTAATCCACAACAAATCATATACTCCAACTTGTTCAGCCATTCTCCAATTTATGAGCATGCCCATATTTTCTAGTTCTTTACCATCTCAAAAGAGCTGCTAGAAATACTTTTGTACATATTCATCGTTTTTCTTTGATCACTCTGAGACACAGAAATGGGTAGTTTTATAACCCTTTGTCATAGTCCCAAATAGTTCTCCAGAATGGATGGACCAATTCAGTACTCTACCAACAGTGCATTAATGTACCTTTTCCCCTTAACCCTTCCTATTTCTGATCGATGTTATGTGATGCCCCAGAGTTGTTTTATTTTTCCTTCTCTAATTAATAATGATTTAGAGTATATTTATATGAATATAAATAGCTTTGATTTCTTTCTTTGAAAACGATTTAAATCCTTCTATTTGTCAATTGTGGGATGACTCATTATTATGACTTTGAATTTATTCTGTACTATATATATGTATATACACATATATATGGGGTGTATGGGGTGCTCAGGGAGGGGTAGTATCTCTGGTATAGAGGGCTTGTCATGCCCTCCTAGGGCAGCTCTCTAGCCTCTGATCCCCACCTGACACCCAGCTCTCACTTGTGGCTCCCAATAGCTGCTAGCATGCGGCAGTGGCCACACTCTGGGCAATGGCTTCGACAGGCTGGCTAAACCTTGTGAGGGTAGCCATCGGGTCGTAGACCCCAGGTGAACCAGGGCTTTGCTCACCCAGCACATGAAGACTGTTTCAGCGGAACAGGCAGAAGAAACTAATAAGAAGGTTCAACAGCTGAGATGGTGATACAGCAAAGCACTGTGGAGTGCTTAGGGCATGTTGGAGCACAAAAGACAACATGGCCATCCAATGCAGCTGAGGAAGTCTCCAGACGTAACAATTTTTCGTGCCACTGGACCCAGGCTTCCAAAGCTGAGAGAGTGGGACTGTATACCTCTCAGCAAAGACCAGTATGCCCCTAAACTGACCAGCTCAGAGG
Organism: Monodelphis domestica; assembly: GCF_027887165.1. Taxonomy (NCBI): domain Eukaryota; kingdom Metazoa; phylum Chordata; class Mammalia; order Didelphimorphia; family Didelphidae; genus Monodelphis; species Monodelphis domestica. The sequence continues at coordinate 396,138,349 of NC_077229.1, read as the reverse complement.
AGACCATCGAGCAGTTCTACTCTGACCTGAGTGCCTTCCTGCACTCAGTGCCCACAAATGACAAGCTGATACTACTGGGAGACTTTAACGCCCGTGTTGGCCAGGACCATGAAAGATGGAAAGGAGTGCTCGCAAACACGGCGTGGGCAAAATGAACAACAATGGCCTACTACTACTCAGCAAATGCTCAGAGTTCGAACTCACCATCAGGAAGCAAGGTTGACCAAAGAAATGATACAAGGATCAGCTAAAGTCAAACTTGAAGTGGGCTGGCATTACACCAAAGCAACTAGAACTTGCTGCCTCTGTCAGAAGCAGCTGGCAAACCCACATTAACCAAGCCGCCACCACCTTTGAGGATGAACGACATCGACATCTTTCCACTGCGCGTGAACACCGATACCAGGCCACAACCATACCACCTGTAACAACTGGCGTCCCATGCCCTATGTGTCACAAACTTTGTGCCTCAGTCTTTGGATTTCAAAACCACATGAGGGTACATCAATAGATGATAATGCACAAAGACAATTGTCATTCTCAGTCACTGAGAGACTACTAATATATGATAATTGATAGCCTTGATTTCTCCCTTTGAAAACTGCTTTTCATACCCTTTGACTTGAATTCTTACAAATTTGACTTATTTTTTTGATATATTTGAGAAATTAGACCTTTATCAGAGAAATTTGTTATATTTTTTTCCAGTTTGCTGCTTCCCTTCTAGTTTTGTTTGCATTGGTGTTGTTCATAAGAAACCTTTTAAATAAAATTTAATTTATATCTTGTAATATTCTCTATTCTTCCCTTCTCCACAGAACTGACATTCTAGGTTTCTCTGATTTACTTATAATATCACTCTATGTTTAAATCATATACCCATTTTGAACTCATCTTGATATAGGGTATGAGATATTGATCTAAACCTAATTTTTGCCACATTGTTTTCCAATTTTCCAAGCAGTTTATGTCACATAGTATTTTATACCAGAATCTGGGATTTTTGGGTTTATCAAATTCTAGATTGCTGAGATCTTTTACCTCTAGTCTATTCCATTGATCCACTCTTCTATTTCTTAGCCAGTACCAGATTGTTTTAATGATTATTGCTTTACAGTACAGTTTAAGATCTGGTAATGCTAGGTCACCATCCACATTTTTTTCATCAGTTATTTTGATGTTCTTGACCATTGGTTCTTCCAGATAAATTTGGTTATCATTTTTCCTAGTTCTTTTTTAAAAATAATTTTTAGTAGTTTGATTAGTATGGCACTGAATAAGTAAATTAATTTAGGTAGGATTGTAATATTTATTTTATTAGCTTGGATGATCCATTGGCAATTGAATTTTTTCCAATTGGTTAGATCTAACTTTATTTGTGTGAAATGTTTGTATTTACATAATTCCTGATTTTGTCATGGAAAATAGATTCCTGGGTGTTTTATATTGCCTAGAATGATTTTAAATGGAGTTTCTCTTTCTAACTCTTACTGCAGAGCTTTGTTCAAAATACATGGAAATGTTGATGATTTATGTGGGTCTATTTTGCATCCTACAACTTTGCTAAAAGTATTAATTATTTTACCTAGTTTTTAGTTGATTTTCTAGGATGCTCATACACTATATCATCTGCAAAGAGTGATAGTTTAGTTTCCTTATTGTCTACTTTAATTCCATAAATTTCCTTTTCTACTCTAATAGCTAAAGCTAGCATTTCTAGTGCAATATGAAATGATAGCAATGATAATTAAGATTCTTGCTTTATTTCTTATCTTATTGGAAAGGCTTCTAATTCCCATTGCCAATGATACTTGCTGATGATTTTAAATACTAAAAATTAAAAAAAATTTAAACAAAAGCCCTTTTATTCCTATGGTTTCTAGTGTTTTTAATAGGAACAAGTGTATTTTGTCAAAGGTTTTTCTGTATCTATTCAGATAAGATTTTTGCATCAATGTTCATTAAGGAAATTAGTCTGTTATTTTCCTTTTTTTTCTTGGGGAATTCATTGATGGATTTCTCCATTTCTTTTTCTATGATGGAATTACCAAAGTGTTCTATTTTCTCTTTTGTTAATCCAGGGAATGCATATTTTTTAATATATTCTTCCATTTCACCTAGATTATCTGATTTATTTACAGATAACTGGACAATATAGTGCCTATTGATTGCTTTTAATTTTCTCTTTTTTAGTGGTGAAATAACTGTTTTAACCTTTGATACTGACAATTTGATTACCATTAATTCCTTTTAAAAATCAAATTAACCAATGTTTTATTTTTTAATAGAACCAACTCCTCTTATTATTTATTAGTTCAATAGTGTGTGTTTTTTTAACTTTCAATTTAATTAATTTCTCCTTTAATTTTTTAGGATCTCCAATTTAGTATTTAATTGGGGATTTTTATTTCTAGTTTTCTTTAGTAGCATACCTAAAATTAATGGATCCCCTTTTCTGTATTTTATTGTTATAAGCATTCAGGTATATAAAACTTACCTGAGTATTGCTTTGGCTGTAACTCATAAATTTTGATATGTTGTCTCCTAACTGTAATTCTCTTCAGTGAAATCAGTGATTGCTTCTATTATTTATTTTTGATCCATCCATTTTGAAGAAAATCAGGTTATTTATTTTCCATTTAGTTTTAATTTGCCTTTCTATGATTACTGATGGTAATTTTTATTGCTTTATGATCTGAAAAAATTTCATTTATTATTTCTGCTTTTCCACATTTGGTTGTGAAGTTTTTATGCCCTAGTAAATAGTCAGTTTTTGTATGTGTGCCATGTGCTGCTGAAAAGAAGGTATATTCCTTTTTAGCCCTATTCAGTTTTCTCTAGATAGCTATCAAATTTAATTTTTCTAAAATTTCATTGACTTCCTTTACTTCTTTCTTATTTATTTTTTATTAGAATTATCTAGTTCTGATAGGGAAAGATTAAGGTCCCCTATTAGGGTAGTTTTACTGTATATTTCCTCCTTAAGTTCCTTTGGTTTCTCCTTTAAAAATTTGGATGCTAAACCATACATGTTAAGTGCTGATATTATTTTATAATCTATACTATTTTTTCAATATGTAATTACCATTCTTCTCTCTTTTAATCAGATATATTTTTGTTTTAACTCTGATATCATGATTGTTACTCTTGCTTTTTAAAATATTATTTGAAGCCCAATAGATTCTGCTCCAACCCCTTACATTTACTCTGTGTGTCCACCAGCCTCAAATGTGTTTCTTATGAACAACATATGGTAGGATTTTGGTTTTTTTAAATTTACTCTACCATCTCCTTATTTTGGATGGGTAAGTTCATCGCATTTATATTCGCAGTTTTAATTACCATCTGTGTATTCCCCTTTATCTTGTTTTCCTTTTTTAATCCTGCTATTTCTCCTTTCATGATTTTCTTCCAACTAATGTTTTGCTTTTAATCACTCCCCCCATTTCCACTCCCTTATATTACTCACCTTCATACTGCCACCCTTCACATTCCCCTCCTACTTCTCTTTAATGTCTTTTAATCTTCTCCCCCTCAACTTCTCCCTTCCTTATATTATTCCCCTCCCCACCACCCCCTTTCTTATCCCCTTCTAATTCTCTATAGGGTAAGATAGGATTCTATACCCCAGTGAATCTGACTTTCTTCCCTCTCTGAGCTAATTCCAATGAGAGTAAAATTTAATCATTCCCTGACACCCCCCTCATCCTTCCCTCCACTATAATAGTTCCCCCGACCTTCACTCTTTATGTGATATAATATACCCTATTTTATGTCTCTCCTCCCATTATCCTAATGCAATCCTCTTTTTCACCTTTCAATTGTTTATATCATCCTACAAAGGATACTATCACATCCTCATCTTTGTATTTTCTTCTAAATAATATGATAATGATAAAATTCTTCAGAGTTACAAATATCATCTTTCCATATAGTAATATAAATAATTTGACCTTCATATGTTCTTTAATTTTTTTCTTTCTAATTTTCCTTTTTATTCTCTTGAATATTGTATTTGAACATCACATTTTCTGTCTGTCTGGTCTTTGCTTTGGGAATGCTTGGAAACCTTCTATTTTATTAAACAACCAAAAGTTTCCACTGAAAATATAGTAATTTTGAAAGATAGGTGATTCTTAGTTGTAAACCCAGTTCCCTTGCCTTTTGGAATATCTTATTTCAAACCTTCCACTCAATCAATGTAGAAGCCAAATGATCCTGTGTAATCTTGCCTGGGGTTCTATGATATATGCATTGTTTCTTTCTGGCTACTTGAAGTATTTTCTCTTTGGCCTGGGAGATCTTGAACTTGGCTATCCCATTCATGAGAATTGTCATTTGGAGATTTATTGGAGGAGAGGATCTGTGGATTCTTTCAATTTCTATTTTACTCTCTTGTTTAAGAATTTCATGGCAGGGGACTTCTGGGTAAACATGGTGGCAATCTAGAGTCAGGCTTCTTCCTCTCCCCACCACCTACAGATACATACTACCTCAAAAAGCCAAAAAACCCAGAAATTCATATGAAGGTATATGGGATTTGGGCATTTCCATACTATAATGGGATGGAAAATCTTCCACCAAAACGTGAGCTGATCTACCCTCCCCCACCATACCTATGGAGCCAGAGTCAGAGCCAGAGAGCACTAGAATCAGTGAGTGAGTGAGGGCCACCTCTGGAGCAAGTGAGCAGCACCTATGGGTCCTTGGCAACTGACTGAGACCACTGAGGACCTACCCCTTTGGTCAGCTAGACCTGAGGCCCCAGGAGGCTAAGGAGTTCAGACCCTGGGCACCAGCAGGAAGAAAGCACAGAATGGGGAAGCAAACAGGAGAAGCTGCAGAGACTCGAGAGCTGATCACAGCCAAAATCCTTGCTCCTTAGCTCCATACACAGAGAGCCTGAACATCTCACTCAGGTTTCTAACTGGAAAGGGAAGGAAAAACCACCACAGTAATGGCAAACAGTGCCTGGGAACAACAACTTCCCAACAGCAAGAAAAACAAGAAGAAGGGGTTGACCCTGGATAATTTTTTCAGAGGAAAAACCCAGGCTACAGAAGAAATAAAAGAGGAAATACAAATAAATGCACCAAAACCTTCAACAATATGGAAATTGTCCACAAGTTCTTGAAGAGAGCTCTTGAAGAATTTAAATTGGAGCTTATAAAAAAGATGTAAGCCTTCTGGCAAGAAAAGTGGGAAATAGTTCAAAAAGAAAATGACAGTTTAAAGGACAAGAATTGCTAATTGGAGAAATAGCTGGAAGCCATGAAAAGCAGGATAGACCAAACTGAAAAGGAAAAAACCAGTCCTTAATGACCAGAATTAGACAGTTGGAAGTCAATGATCTTGAAAAACCAGCAAGAATTAATTAAGCAAAGTCAAAAGACTGACAAAATAGAAGAAAACATGAAATATCTCAGTGAAAAGATGATGGATCAGGAAAACAGAGCACTAAAAGAAAATTTGAGAATCATTGGTCTATTTTAAAACCCAGAAATAAATAGAAATCTTGACATCATGCTACAAGAAATTATCCAAGAAATCTGCCCTGATATTCTTGAACAAGGGGGAAAAATAGACATTGAAAGCATTCATAGAACACTCTCTACACTAAATCCTCAAAAGACAACTCCTAGGAATATAATTGCCAAATTCAAGAGCTTCCAAACTAAGGAGAAATTTTTTACAAGAGGCCAAAAAGATACAATTCAGATATTGAGGAGCACCAATCAGGATTACATAGGATCTGACAGTTTCCACACTAAAGGACTGCAAGTCTTGGAATATGATATTCAGAAAGGCAAGAGAATTGGGTCTTCAACCAAAGATCACCTGTCAATTAACACTGACTATATACTTCCAGGGGAAAGTATGGGCATTCAACAAAATAGAATATTTCCAAGTATTTGTATAGAAAAGACCAGAACTAAGTGGAAAGTTTGATATCCAAACACAAAGAACAAGAGAAACATGAAAAGGTAAATAAGAAAGAGAGGGGAAGGGGGGAAGTATTTTTTATTCAAATTTTCTTCTTTAAGGGCTTCCATAAGATAAAATTATTTATATTAGTATATGGGGAAAATGTTATTTGTAACTCTCAAAAACTATATTCACTATTATAGTAATTAGAGAAATCATTCACAGGAAGAGATTGGGGTAATAAGTGCTATAAGATAATATGCAAAAAAAAAAGAAAAAGGGAGGGGGGGAATTGAAGATGGCACCAAGAGATACCTGAAGAAATAAAATAAATAGGATAATCTTTATCACACAAATATTCATATGGGAAGGGGAGGGGAAGAATAATCTTTCAAGAAGGAGAGGAAGAGAGTGCTAATAGGTAATACTTAAACCTTACTCTTAGTGAAATCAATTCTGAGAGGGAAGAGCATCTAGATCCATTGGGGTATTGAATTCTATCTTACCCTACAGGGAAAGTAAGAAGGGAAAACTAAGGGGGTAGAGCGGAAGGGAGTACAAAAAGGGAGGGAAAGAGAGGAAGGAGGGAACTTAAAAGTATAAGAAGGGAACAAAAAGGGAGGGGGAAGAAAGGAAAGTTTATTAAGGGTGGGGATTAGGGAGACTGATTAAAAGAAAACCACTGGTTTAAAAGCATATAGCAAAAGAAGCAAGGGCAGAACTAGGAGAGGATATTAAAATGCTGGGGAATACACAAGTGGCAATCATAACTTTGAATGGGAATGGGATGAACTCACCCATAAAATGAAAACAAATAATAGAGGGCATTAGAAATAAAAATTCTACCATATGTTGTCTTTAAGAATCACACTTGAGGCAGGTAGACACTCACAAGGTTAGAATTAAAGGTTGGAGCAAAACCTATTGGGCCTAAACAGATAGAAAGAAGGCAGGACTTGCAATCATGGTATCGGACAAAGCCAAAGTAAAACTAGTTCTGATTAAAAAACATAGGGAAAGTAAATACATCATGATAAAAGGCAGTATAGACAATGAGGAAATATCAGTAATCAACATGTATGCACCAAATGATATAGCATGCAAATTTCTAAAGGAGAAACTAGTGGAATTGAAGGAGGAAATAGATAGTAAAACTATACTAGTGGGAGACCTGAACTTACCACTATCAAATTTAGATAAAATAAATAAGAAAGAGGTAAGAGATGTGAATGAAATCTTAGAAAAATTAGAGTTAATAGATATATGGAGAAAAATAAATAGTGACAAAAGAGAATACACCTTCTTTTCAGCAGCACATGGTATATTCACAAAGATTAACCATGTACTAGGGCATAAAAACATGGCAAACAAATGCAGAAAAGCAGAAATAATAAATGTAATGTTTTAAGATCATAATGCAATAAAATAATAATCAGTAAGTGTACATGGAGAGGCAAATCAAAAATTAATTGGAAATTAAATAATATGATTCTTCAAAATCAGTTAGAGAACAAATCATAGAAACAATTAATAATTTCATTGAAGAAAATGATGATGATGAGCCATCCTTTCAAAATCAATGGGATGCAGCCAAAGCAGTATTCAGGGGGAAATTTATATGCTTGAGTTAATATATTAACAAATTAGGAAGGGCAGAGGTCAATGATTTGGACATGCAAATCCAAAAACTTGAAAGGAAACAAATGAAAACCCCCCAGATGAAAACTAAATAAGAGATCCTAAAAATTAAGGAGAAATTAATAAAATCAAAAGTGAAATAACTATTGAACTAATAAATAAGGCTAGAAGCTGGTATTTTGAAAAATAAAACAAACAAAATAGACAAAGTACTAGTCAATCTAATAAAAAAAGGAAAGATGAAAACCAAATTAATGGTATCATAGATGATAAGGGGCACCTTACCTCCAATGAAGAGGAAATTAAGGCAATAATTAAAAACTTCTTTGCCCAATTACATGTCAATAAGTATGCCAATCTAGGTGATATGGATGAATATTTACAAAAATATAAATTGCCTAGACTAACAGAAGAAGTAATAGAATTCTTTAATAATCCCATATCAGAAAAAGAAATCCAGCAGGCCATCAATGAACTCCCTAAGAAATAATCCCCAGGGCCTGATGGATTCACAAGTGAATTCTATCAAACATTCAAAGAACAACTAATCCCAATATTATACAAACTATTTGAGATAATAAGCAAAGAGGGAGTTCTACCAAATTCCTTTTATAATATAAATATGGTACTGATTCCAAAACCAGGCAGGTCAAAAACAAAGGAAGAAAACTATATACTGATCTCCTTAAAGAATATAGATGCAAAAATCTTAAATAGAATACTAGCAAAAATACTTCAGCAAGTGATCACGAGGATTATTCATTATGATCAAGTGGAATTCATACCAGGAATTCAAGGATGGTTCAATATTAGGAAAACTATTCACATAATTGAGCATATCAACAAGTAAACCAACAAAAATCACATGATTACCTCAAAAGATGTAGAAAAAGCCTTTGACAAAATACAACACTCATTCCTATCAAAAACACTAGAAAGTATAGGAATACAAGGTCCTTTCCTAAAAATAATAAACAGTATTTATCTAAATCCATCAGCAAAGATCATCTGCAATGGGGATGAACTAGAAGCATTCCCAATAAGATCAGGAGTCAAACAAGGATTCCCATTATCACCTCTATTATTTAACATTGTACTAGAAACACTAGCAATAACAAAGAGAGAAGAAAAAGAAATTGAAGGTATTAAAATTGGCAATTAGGAGACCAAGCTGTCACTCTTTGCAAATGATATGATGGTTTACTTAAAGAATCCTAGAGAATCAACTAAAAAGCTAGTGGAAATAATCAACAACTTTAGGAAAGATGCAGGATACTAAATAAACTCACATAAGACATCAGCATTTCTATATATCTCCAACACATCTCAGCAGCAAGAATTAGAAAGAGAAATTCCATTTAAAATCACTCTAGACAATATAAAATACTTAGGAATTTATCTGCCAAGACAAACACAGGAACTATATGAACACAAGTACAAAACACTTCTACAAATTAAAAGTAGATCTAAACAATTAGAAAAACATTAACTGCTCATGGGTAGGGCAAGCTAACATAATAAAAATGACCATCCTACTCATACTTATTTATTTATTTAGTGCCATACCCATTGAACTACCAAAAACTTTTTTTTACTGAATTAGAAAAAAACATAACAAAGTTCATTTGAAAGAACTAAAGATCAATGATATCTAGGGAAATAATGAAAAAAAAACATGCGAAGGAAGGTACCCTAGCAGTACCAGATCTTAAAGTATAATATAAAGCAGTGATCATCAAAACAAGATGGTGCTGGCTAAGAGACAGAAAGGAGGATCAGTGGAATAGATTTGGGATAAGTAACCTCAGCAAGACAGTCCATGATAAACCCAAAGATCCCAGCTTTTGGGACGAAAATCCACTATTTGATAAAAACTGCTGGGAGAATTGGAAGACAGTATGGGAGAGATTAGGTTTGAATCAACATCTCAGACCCTACACCAAGATAAATTCAGAATGGGAGAATAACTTGTACACAAAGAAAGAAAGTATAAGTAAATTAGGTGAAAATAGAATAGTATGCATGTCAGGCAATTTTGGGAAAGGAAAGATTTTAAAACTAAGCAAGAGTTAGAAAAAAATCACAAAATCTAAAATAAATAATTTTGATTACATCAAATTAAAAAGTTTTGTACAAACAAAACCAATGCAACTAAAATTAGAAGGGAAGTAACAAATTGGGAAACAATCTTCATAAATCAATTGTATGAAAAATCACACCATTCTCCAGTAGATTAATGGTCAAGGGGCATGAATAGGCAATTTTCAGTTAAAGAAATCAAAACTATTAATAAGCACATGAAAAAGTGTTTTAGATCCCTTATAATCAGAAAGATGCAAATCAAAACAACTCTGAGGTACCACCTCACACCTAGAAGATTGACTAACATGACAGCAATGGAAAGTAATGAATGCTGGAGGGGATGTGGCAAAGTTGGGACATTAATCATTGCTGGTGGAGTTGTGAATTGATCCAACCATTCTGAAGGGCAATTTGGAACTATGTCCAAAGGGCACTAAAAGTCTGTCTGCACTTTGACCCAGGCAAAGCACTGATGGGTTTGTACCCCCAAAGAGATAATAAAGAAAATACATGTACAAGAATATTCATAGTTGTGCTCTTTGTGGTGGAAAAAATTGGAAATTGAGCAGAAGCCCTTCAATTGGGGAATGACTGGACAAATTGTGGTATAGGTTGGTGATGGAATAGTATTGTGCTTAAAGAAATAATAAAGTGGAGGAATTCTATGTGAACTGGAATGACCTCCAGTAATTGAGGCAGAGTGAAAGTAGCAGAACCAGGAGAACATTGTACACAGAGACTGACACACTGTGGTCCAATTGAATGTAATGGACTTCTCCATTAGTTGCAATGCAATGATCCTGAACAACCCAAAGGAATCTATGAGAAAGAATACTATGCATATTCAGAGGAAAACTGTGGAAGTAGAAACACTGAAGAAAAACAACTGCTTGACTACATGGGTTGAAGGTGATATGATTTGGGCTATAGACTCTAAATAAACATTCTAGAGCAAACACCAACAACATGGAATTAGATTCTGATCAAGGACACATGTAATACCCAGTGGATTTGGGAGTGGGTTACGGGATGGGTGGGGCAAAGGGAGGGAGGGATAGAATACGATTCTTGTAAGAAAGGAATAATGTTCTAAATTGACTAAATAAAATAAAAAATTTAGATTAAATTAAATTAAATCATAAAATAAATAAATAAAATAAAAAGCAAAAAAACAACAACAAAAAATATTATGGCAGCCTTCTTTGATAATTTCTTGTAACATGATGTTTTTCTTTCTGACTTTTCAACAATTCTTATATTGTCTCTCTTGCATCTATTTGCCAGATTAATTGTTTTTTCAATGAGATATTTCTTATCTTATTCTAGTTTTTCATTCTTTTGATTGTTTCTTGATGGCTCATAAATCATTAATTTTTTTCCCCAATCCTAATTTTTAAAGAATCAGTTTTTTTTCCATGACCTTTTGATCCTCCTTTTCCATTTGGTCCATTCTACTTTTCATGGCACTTTTCTTCATTGGATTTTTGTCCCTCTTTTTCCAGTTGACCAATTATGCTTTTCAAGCTGTTGTTTTCTTATTGTATTATTTTCATTTATTTCTCCCATTTTCTTTGATCTGTTTTATTTGTTTTTTTTTTAATTTCCTATTTGAATTCTCCTAGTGTCTGAGACAAATTTCCAGTTTTCTTTGAATTTTAAATGTGGTTGCATCCATCTCAACAACTACAATTGACTCTTTTGCCTTGCTCTTTTTCTCCATAGCAAATTTCTATATTTAAGTGTTTCTTTTGCTGTTTTCTCATTTTCCCAGTCTTTTTTGACTGTGGACTGGGAATTCTGAAACCTGATGATTCTGTCTCCTCTGATAATGGTTTGTAGGACTCAGTATTCAAAACTATTTTGCCCTAGGGCTAGGTCTTCACTCTAGCAGTGCAGGCTTGAAAGGGCATAGCTCTATGGACTTCTTGGCCATGCTATGGGCTTGTTCCAGGGCCTGGGACTTCAAGGGATGGGCCTAGGATATGGGGTGCTCTTTTTTGGGTATAGTCTGGGTCCTGGGATCATGAAGTTGGCTTATGCTTTGGCCAGAATATCTCTATATGTAATTTGACTTTCAGTTCTCCCTTATCCCATGAAAATCAACTCTCTCTCTCTTTACCTTTCAAGTTGTGTACAGCAAGAGAGCCCCTCATTCTGTCTTGGCATTGGTTTCTTATGCCTTCTGTTTTGGGGTGCTTTTTAATTATTGGTTTGGAAGGATTGTTAGAGAGGATTCAACTTTTGCTGTTACTCAGCCAACACCTTGCCTTCCCACCAAATAAATTCCTCTTTCTCATTCCTTCATTATTTTTGTAGAAATTGACTCATATCCATACCCTCTGTCTATGTCAACTCCTTTATTTAAAAAATTAATTTGTTTATTTATTTAGAATATTTTTTCATGGTTACATGATTCATGTTCTTTCCATCCCCTCTTCTCTACCCCTCTCTGAGCTGTATGTCAACTCCTTTAAACTACCCTATTAATGATGAAATTCTTTAATATTATCACTTTTTTGAATATGAATGTAAATAGTTTAACTTTATTGAGTCCCTTAAGATTATTCTTTCATGTTAACCTTGTTACATTTTGCTTGAATCTTGTGTTTGAATGTCAAATTTTCTTTTTAGGTCTTTTCATCAAGGATGCTTGAAAATCCATTTTTTCCTTAAATATTCCTTCCCTCTAAAGGATCATATTCAGTTTGGCTGCATAGGTGATTTGTGGTTATAATCCTAACTCCTTTGCCTTCAAATATCTTATTCAAAAGTCTCTACTCCTTTAAGATAGAAGTTGTCATATCTTATGTGATCTTGATTAATACCCCAGGAAATTTGAAATATTTCTTTCTGGATGCTTATCATATTTTCTCCTTGATGCAGGCATTCTGGCATTTAGTTATAATATTTCTCTAAGTTTTCTCTTGTAGATCTCTTTCAGCACAAGCACTTTGTGGATTCTTTCCATTTCTATTTTGAATTTAAGGTTTATATGCAGTTTTCCTCTATAATTTCTTGAAATATGATGTCTAAGCTTTTTCTTATCATGGCATGCATCTAGTTCAATAATTCTTAAATTACCTTTCTTTTATCTGTTTTCTAGATCAGCTGATTTTCCAATGATATAATTCAAATTTTTTTACATTTTATCTTTGTTTTATTGATTGATTGATTGATTTTTTGCTAACTTATGGAGCCATGAGCTTCTAATTGCCCAATTCTAATTTTTAAGAAGTTATTTTATTCAGTGAGCTTTTTACCTCTCTTTCCTTTTGGCCAATTTTTTAAAAAAATTTTTTTACTGAATTTTTGTGCCTCTTTTACCATTAGTCCAACTCTACTTTTATTTTTTTATTTTTTTAAATAATATTTTATTTGTTCATTTCCAAGCATTATTCATTAAAGACAAAGATCATTTTCTTTTCCTCCCCCCCCAACCTCCATAGCTGATGTGTGATTCCACTGGGTATCACATGTGTTCTTGATTCGAACCCATTGTCATGTTGTTAGTATTTGCATTAGAGTGTTCATTTAGAGTCTATCCTCTGTCACGTCCCCTCAACCACTGTAGTTGGGCAGATGCTTTTCCTCTGTGTTTCTACTCCCACAGTTTGTCCTCTGCTTATGAATACTGTTTTTTCCCCTAGATCCCTGCATATTGTTCAGGGACATTACACCTCATTTATTTTACACCTAATTTATTTTACATTTTGTGAATTTTTCTATGTCTTGCTTGGTTTTAAAGTCTTTCTCCTCCCAAAGGTCTGGCATGTATACTATTCTGTGTTTACCCAATTTACTTATGGTTTCCTTCTTTATGTTTAAGTCATTCACCCATTTTGAATTGATCTTGGTGTAGGGTGTGAGGTGTCGATCAATTCATAATCTCTCCCACACTGTCTTCCAATTTTCCCAGCAGTTTTTATTGAATAGTGGATTTTTGTCCCAAAAGCTGGGAGCTTTGGGTTTATTGTATACTGTCTTGCTGAGGTCGCTTGCCCCCAGTCTATTCCACTGATCCTCCTTTGTGTCTCTTATCCAGTACCAAATTGTTTTGATGACTGCTGCTTTGTAATATAGTTTAAGGTCTGGGACTGCAAGGCCCCCATCATTTGTTTTTTATTTTCATTATTTCCCTGGATATCCTTGATTTTTTGTTATTCCAAATGAATTCTGTTATGGTTTTTTCTAAATCAGTAAAGAAATATTTTGTGAGAAAGATTATTCTATTTGGTCTTTCTTTTCCCCCTATTTACACATTACATTTCCCACACATGTTAGTATACATAGATTGATATAAATGTAGTCCTTATAGAAGAGAGTTTGGGTAGAAGAAAAAGATAACATTTTTCTCCTTTTCCCTTTCCTTCATATTTACCTTTTAAGGTATTCTATACTCTTTGTTTTTCGATATTGAACTTTCCACAGAGCTCTGGTCTTTTCTTTGCAAAAACTTGGAAATCTTCTATTTTGTTGAATGCCCATACTTTCCCTTGGAAGTATATAGTCAGTTTTGCTGGATAGCTGATTCTTTGATGAAGACCCAGCTTTCTTGCCTTTCTGACAGTCATGTTCCATGTCTTACGATCATACAGAGTGGAACTTGCAAGGTCTTGTGTGACCCTGATTGGCATTCCTTTATATCTAAATTGTCTTTTTCTGGTTTCTTGTAGGATTTTTTCTTTTGCTTGAAAGCTTTGGAATTTGGCAATTAAATTCCTGGGAATTGTCTTTTTGGGATTTAGTGTAGAGGGTGTTCTGTGAGCTCTGTCAGTGGCTGTATTGCCCCTTTGTTCTAGAATCTCTGGGCAATTTTCTTTGATTTTATCTTGTATTATGATGTTGAGTTTGCTGTTTATTTCTGGCTTTTCTGGAAGTCCAATTATTCTTAAATTATCTCTTCTTCCTCTATTTTCCAAGTCTTTCACCTTGTCAGTGAGATATTTTATGTTCTCTTCTAATTTCTTGATCTTTTGGCTTTGCTTTATTGATTCTTGCTCTTTTACCTGCTTGTTGTCTTTGAGTTGCCTAATTCTGACCTTTAATGCCTGGTTTTCCTTTTCAGTTTGGACAAACAGGTTTTGTAGAAGCGTGAGTTTCTTTTGCATTATTTCCCACTTTTCCTCCCAGAAGGCTTCCATCTTTTTGATCCTTTCCGATTCAAATTCTTCATGGGTTTGTGGAGAGGTTCCATTTCCTTTGGAAGGTTTCAGAGCATTTGCTTGTGTTTCCTCTTCTATCTCCTCTGTATTTTGTATTTTTGCTCCATAAAATGTGTCCAAAGTCACCCCCTTCTTCTTGTTTTTCTTGGAATTTTGGGGCTTTTGTGCTTCTGTGGAGTTTGCCATCTCTATCTGAGTGGGGAGGACTAGATTTTTTTATCTCTGTCTGGTGTTCAGAGGTTTTAGCCCTAGGCAGATTATCCGTTCTATGCAGTTGTTGTTCTGTCTTCCCGGGGAAGCCAGGAATTGTTGGTGTTTCCCTGTTACTGCCATTCTCAGTTCCCTCCCAATGCTTCTCTGTTACCTTACTTCCACGCTCTGAGCCTGGCTCAGCCCTTTACTCGGGGTGTTTGTTTCTGTGTCTTAGCTGGCCAGGAGAGCCAGCACTCTGAGGGGGGAGGGGCCGTGACTTCCCTGAGCTCTTAGGGCTCTTGATAAGATTAACTTTCTCTGGGTTGAATTGAGTATTCTTTGAGGCATGGACCTTGAGACTCGGATGGAAGAATCCAGCCAGGGGGCTGCAGGCTCCCCCGTCTCTTTCTGTTTCCTTGCTGTCTGGGTGCCTCCGTGACTGGGTCATGTTGTTTTCAGGATGTGGCCTTCAGAATAGCCGGCTCCCGAGGCCCTTTTGCCAGACCTGAGGGTTACTGTTGTTTCAGACGACTCTGCTCTCTGAGAGGGGGGGGCGTGGCTTCCTGGAGCTCCAAGGGCTCCTGATAGGATTAACCTTGGACTGAGTATGCCCTGAGGCAGGGACCTTCGGTGAGACTCAGATGGAAGGATCTGGTCAGGGGGTTATAGGCTCCCCCGTCTCTCTCTGTTTCCCTGCTGTCTGGGTGCCCCCTCGACTGGGTCAGGTTGTTTTCAGGAAGCAGCCTTCAGGATAGCCAGCCCTGAGGCTCTGAGGTTCCCTCTATTGCCTCGGACTCAGCACTCTGGGTTGGGGGCATGGGTCCTCGAACCTTCCTTCTGCCTACCCCTTAGGTCCGAGTGATCTCGTGTTCTGGCTTTTGGGGGGGGGGCGTACCTTTTGATCCAGATCCAGGTCCAGGAGGAGGATTCCTGGGGTCTATGCTGTTGTTTGTTTTGAATTTCGGTGCCTTAGGAGCATATAGTTTGAGTTCGGTAGGGAAGGGTTTCCGGAGATCTGAACTTTAGCTTTCTCTAAGCCGCCATCTTGACCAGAAGCCCCAACTCTACTTTTAAAGTGATATTTGCTTCAGCATTTTTTTACCTTTTTCCAAGCTATCAATTATCTTTTCATTACTTTCTTGCATCACTTTTATTTCTTTTCCCAAATTTTACTCTGCAACTCTTATATCTTTCTTTTATTCTACCAGTATTTTCTCCTGGCCTGGGGTGCAATTAGAATTTTTTTGAGGTTTTGCTTGTAGCTGTTTTTATATTGTCTAATAAGTTAATGTCTTGTTCTTCTCTGCCATCATAGTAGGGTTTTATGGTCATGCTTTTCATTATTATTGTTGTTTGTTCATTTTTTAGGTTCATTTCTTGACTTCAAACTTTATGGAAAAGCTAGATCCTGCTCCTCGTGGGGTAGAGAGGTACTGTTCCAATCTTCAGGATTTTTATGCCTCTTTTTTCATAGCTACTGCTGGGGATCTGCAAATTTTTGGCACTTCCAAGATGGTCTGATCTGAGGAGGGGTGTGATCACTGCTCTCCTGGTGTGAAATCTGATCTTCATTCAAGAAAAGTCTCTGGTCCTTTGCAATCACAAGTACTTGCATTCTCTTTGCCTCAAATCTGCAACTAGGACCTCTGCCCACTTTTAATTGACCCTGAGAGCTCCACTCTTTCTTGGAACTGTACCCAAGAACTATTTTTGGATAATATAGTTGCAAATCAGTGCCAACTGTACCTCATTCCAGCAAAGAGTTCAAATAAAAAATATCTTTCTGACTAGTTGTCTAACTCCCTTCTGGTCTCTGGGCTGAGAGTTCCTTATGCTGCTCTTGCTTCTGCAACCACTGTTTTCAATACCCCTCCTCCTCTGCATGTATGATTTCTGGAGAGACCTATACTCCAGTGTTATAAACTAGTCCTGCTAACCTAAGATTTTTAAGGCCATAAAATGTCTCACCCTTACCTTTTGTTGCCTCTGTCCCAGAATTGGATTTTATGTGTTCTTTTAAAGTTATTTAAAGGGGAATTTTGAGTTCAATTGGGTTACTTTTAAACCACCATCTTGGCTCTGCCCCTGTTAATTACTATATATAATAACAAAGATTTACTTCCCATAGCTGTGAGAAAACAAGAAAAGCAAAACCTGTTACAAACATGTATAGTCATGTAAAACAAATTCCTACTTAAGTCATATCCAAAAAAATGCCTCAATCTGTGTGCTGAATCCATCATCCCTCTATCTGGAGGTGGGAAGCATGTTTCATCATGAAGGAGAGTTCTATTGTTAAAAGCTATTGTAACACATTAATTGGATAATAGATTTCAAACTGACTTAAAGATTCAGATAAAAAGAAAACAGAACTAACAAAATATAATAGAACATAAAATCAACCAAAGACATTTATACATAAGATTTCAGATAGGATGATTGTGTTGTGAATTATCTGTTTTTGCATAACAAAAGGTAACCAGGTTTATAGTTACATTGATTTAAAACTGTAAGGAAAGTAAAAGGACGTCTTCTTGCTCAACTGGCATTTTTGTAAATTAGGAAGCTAGCAGAAATGCAAGAGAATGCTATGATATAAGCCAAAAGAGGAGGGCTTTAGACTTCATAGAGAATGTTCAAATGGCTCAGATCTATATGGATGCCATTACACCATCCCTATAATGGACAGTAAAGTGAAATAGTGGTTAGAGTTCTGGGCTTGGAGTCCAGAAGACTTGAATTCAAATCAAGATTCAGATACTATGTGATCCTTAGCAAGCTATTTTCTCTCTCGGTCTCAGTTTCCCTAACTCTAAATGGGGATAATAATAGCACCTATCTCTCAGAACTGTTGTGAGGATTAAATAAGAAAATATTTATAAAGTGTTTAATACAGTGCCTGTCCCATAGAAGGCACTTATGAAAAACTTGTTCCTTTCTCTTCTCCTCTTTATATGTAGGGAAGGAAGTTTGGTAACCACTTTATCCTCTGTCAGCCTTATTTCCCTTATTATGCTAGCTGAGAGAATACTTTAGGTAGGCTCATAGAGTTCTTCGGCTCATAGCTTTTTAACCCTTTGAACTTACTCTATTCCTCTCTACTAAAAAATGTAAGTAGCCTTTATACATGTAATCTCAGAAGTGCAGAGAATGCATTTCTAGTTTTTGGTTCAAATTCTGACTGTAATTTATTGCCAACACTGGGAACATCTAAACTCTTTGGGCCTCAAGTTTCTCATCCTAAAAATAAAAGGTTTGGGTATGATATTCTCTAAGGTCTCTTCGACTTCTACATCTATTATCATATAGTTGCAGAAACTTTTCTTTTTATTCACAGGAATATATAGTCACTCCCTAGCTTAAAAATAATACACATTCCCAGCCTCTATTACTAAGTTAGTTGTTTAGAAGAAAGAACACATTTCTCTTCATAAATCTTGCTCCAGAAAGACTTTTCTATTCATATGGCGAGGGTCCTAAGACAAAAAAAGAGGGACAAACTGGAGATAGAGGATCTGGCATTGGTAGAGCCATAACACCAGTCAGACCAAGAAATTTTCTTCTTGTCATTCCTCTTCTGTCATAGTGAATTGAGAGCTCCATGCTGGAGTTATCAGCTGAGAACAACTGAAAAGTAGGGAGGAGATTGTCCCTTTTTGTACCCCCCAGCACATAGCACAGTGCTTGGCACATAAGTAGGTGCTTAATAAGCATCTATTAATAAATTGATTTGATCTTCTAATGATCAGTCTTCTATAAGAGAATTGTGTTAGAGCCTGTGAGTGATTATGGGGTGTCTATGTTGTGGGGAGTCCACTGGTAAATTGATATATTAGAGTCTTTGGGCTTAAATGACTTATTCATTAGTATCAGGTTCCTTTAAAAAATCTTTCAAGGATACCCTATTTTGTGTTACTGGGAACTTGAAAGGATTTTATAGATCATCTAGTTCTTCTTCCTCCTTTTATACATGAGAAAACTGAGGCCAGAGAGGGCAAGTGACTTTCCCAAACCTCCACAGCTAATAATAGAGCTGGAACTAGAACATAGGTCTTTTTATTCTTTGTATAAGGATCCTTCCTACACTAGAGGTTCTTAATCTGGATTTTGTCAACTCATTTTTAAAAATATTTTTTCATAACTGTGTTTCAGTGTAATTGGTTTCCTTTTTAATTCTATGTATTTTATTGTATACATTAAAAACATTTCCTCCCAGACTGTCATAGGAGTCCATGTCATAAAAGGGTTAAAGAATCCTTGTTCTACATCATGTTGCACCAGCTGTATTTGAATCAGGTGCTTGAAAAATAGTAAATGCTTTTTAGTAGCAGTTTCACTGTGCTAATAGGAGGTCAAAAGGAATAAATATTGAGAAAAAGTCATTAGATTGATTGTAAAGTCAGCAAAGTGATAACAGCTGTATAGGATGCCGTAAGAGAAGCAGAAACATGGATGAAGGGAATTTGCAGGTGGTTACTTACTGAGTGGCTGCTGTGTGTTCAGAGCCCCGAACCATAAACATTTATCTTCCACAGGAAACTGAGTTCATCATATTAAGAAGTGAGTGTTATTTAAGCACACGAAGGAGACTTAGAAAACATACTGTGCTGGTGTTTTTAGTTTGCATAGTTCTGAAAAAGGCAAGTGATCATTGGAAAATTTCCAAAAATTGCTTTAGGAGCTGAAACCCGAACAGCCAAGTTTCTGTCAAAAAATGACATTCTCTCTTACCGGATTCTACAAGTCTCCTTCTTCGACCTTAGATTATGGTTTATAATGGAAGCAATAACTCACTTGGACTATTTCGAAAAATAATTCAACAGGGCATTATCCTAGGTCCTGCAGGGCTTAAAAAACAAGGCAGGAAACAGATGCTGTCCACAGGATGGTGGTGCTGGTGGAATAAGGCATAAAGATAAAATTCTAAAGTAAGACAGCAGAGGAAATACTGTAAGAGAGGCACAAACATTGAGCTCTAGGGATTCAAAGTGTGAAGGGATCATAGTTTGGGGGAATGTGGGAAGTGCATATGTGTGTGTATTGATGATTGTAGGTATGTCATATCTACATCCAACATAAATTCATCTCTTGAACTCCAGCTTTTCATCACCTATTTCTGGCTGAGTGTCTTCACTAGGATGTCCTTTAGTTTTTCAAACTTCAAAAGGCGGAAACAAAAATCTTCAACCTCTAAATGAACTCAGGAGGGTAGAATGGATTTGTTCCCCCTTTGTCTAACTCAGTCCAAACTGGACAAACCAGTAAGCAGTGGCTCTGACTTGCAGTGGGATAGATGTTCTTCTGTACATGGGGATGGGTTTTCTGGGCTAGTGCAGGAGGCAAGATTGGTCCATGCTAACATGTACCAATTGGCAAAGGGAAAGTATTCTGAGACCATATATGGGGAATTTTAACTGTACACAGCAAGCCAGCCAAATGGGGGAATTACTGCCTGCTGAGTGTGTCTCTGACTTAAGAAAACAGGCATTACTCAAACAAGGAAGGAAAGTGCCAGATTTGACTCCTGATTACTCAATTTCCTCTTCTTCTTGATTATATAGGTCTTTCCATTGGGAACAGTAGCTTCACATAGATGGGCCACAAGTAGTTGATGGAGCTTCAGACTGAGAAAACCTAGGATCTTTTGCACAATGATGACTATCATCACAGTCAGTATTAGGACCAAAATGCCAATGAGAAATTGTCACTTGAACATATCCACCAGGAACTTAGCCCTAACCAAGAGAAACCTAGTGTAACCTGGGACAAGTTACTTAATTCTGGTTTCCTCATTTATAAAATGGGGATAATAATATCAGCTACTGCTCAGTGTTGTTATGAGGATCAAATGAAAGAATTTGTAGAGCACCTAGCTGAGTGCCTAGCAGTTTTAATAAATGCTTGTTACATGTAAAATCTAGATCTCTCAAAGAAACATTCTGATTTGAGGCATTCCATAGGAGGGTAGTTATATTCATGCTATATAATCAAGAAATTCTCTTTCATTTTGAATAATCAAGGTTGAAACAGTTGTTACCTAGTTTGAAATGTATCCTGATTAAGCATCTTGAAAAAATTTCCCTGTTTTTCTGTAACCTAGATCTCCATTCCACTTCCCAGGTGTCTTCTCATCATACTTATCCCTCCCACCCAAATGTCCTCTGCCTTTCCCCCTCAGCATCCTTTTATTGTTATCTTTCTTGCTTCAAATGTAAATTTCTTGAAAGCTGGGACTAACTTACTGGCTTATATTTTTATCTCCAGTGTTTGGCCATGTGGGTTTTAAAATATTGTGGCTGGGGGAACTGCATCCCCAGTACCCCAGGGATCTCTCCTTCCTACTTCCTGGTGTGGGAGTAGTCTTCAATTAGACCCCCACTTCCGGGGCTTGGGACTTGTCTATATAAGGACCAATCCTGTGCCTAGGAGGGAACTTTGGATCTGAGAAGATTCAGTGTGTGTGTGTGTGTGTGTGTGTGTGTGTGTGTGTGTGTGTGTGTGTGTGTGTTGGGAAGGGGGTTAATTAATTTCAGTTAGGGAACTCAGGTAGCTTTTTTTTTCTTTCTTTCAATAAAGTTTTAAAAAGATCAAAGAGATAGTATTCTTTCGCCTCTTTCAGCACTATCCCAGGCACTTTATACTTGAATAATAAATGCTTCCTTGCTCTATTTATCATCTCTACATCTGCCTGTCTATCTATCATCTACTTACTGACTATCTAGGTTTATACCTTTCTTTCATGTAACAACTAATACAACATATATTTATTTCTTTATCATCTATCTATACCCCCATCATCTCTGAGTTTATCCTCTATTTTCATCTCTCTGTCATATACCAATATCAATCATCTGTTATCTATCATCTCTCTATCTCTCTACTTATCTTTTTATCTTCACTAAGGAACAGAGAACTAATATGTTTATAGTTGAACCAGTAACCTGTTATATCCACTGCTTCAATCTCCTACCTTATACTTCCATTTTCTAGATTCATTGAATTATCTTTGGCAATTAAAATTTGAATTAAATTAAAATTTAAAAATTTAAATTAATAATTAAATTAAATTAAAATTACCTTTGACATTTAAAATTCACTAAACATCTTCATGGTCATTATCATTATCATCAATAATTCAGTAAAATTTATTCATGGAATGGGAGAAAGACGCTATTCTGGAATTTCATTAACTATTTTAAGCTAGGAGAACTCTAATCTTCATAATATTTTAGAACTGCAGATTCTTTTGACAAGACAAAAGGCCTTACCTATTCCCACCACCTCTAATCACAAGTCAGATATACAAAATCTTCCTGGGGTCAATGCCCTTCAGTCACTCTATTTTTGAATTAATTGATTGTTGTCACTATCATGAAGTTTAAGAATGAGGAACCACAAAGTTTTCAGCAAGGAATGTAGTAGAGAATGAGTGATAGGGAGAGACACTTACAGTCTTCTTAATTTCTTCAGAACTGTAGTGGAAAATTTTCTGCAATTAAGATCACTCAGTCAATAGCCCCTATTTTCCTCTTTTGCTCCCATTCTAACAAACTCACCTAACACTAGCATCTGTACTCCTTAAATTTTGGCCCAGGCTATGGACCACCTGGAAGACCCTGATGTATCATACTTTGATCATACTGCCTAACCAATTAAAAAAAGTCCATTTCTGCACATTCAGGTGCTCTTTCATCCAAAAAGGTTAATGCTATATCCAAAAGTGCTAACTTCCTCTAAAAGTCTAATTTATGAACTGAGAAATTGTGGTTTAAAGTTTAGTGCTATATATTATAAATACTGTATGCCTCAATAAAAAATGGATTGTTAAAATTTCCAGGGAACTCATAGAGTCTAAGTAAATTCCAGAATATAGTTTATAAAGAGAGGAAACCTATATGTATATCAAGGCGTGTATTCCAGAATGATTAGTTTAAAGAATCCAGAAGCCCAATAGAAGTTTTATTTGTTCCCAGGGTATCCCTTGGTTTTATTGTGAGTTTTCTATGTGCTACATCAATTTTCATTTTTTCATGACTTTCAATAAATAATTTTATGACTTTCAATAAATAATTTTAAAGTTGGAAATCTTGATCAATAGACAAATATCATTGTCAATGCATATTGGGAAAGATACAGAGTTATAAAGCACAATTCCCATCCTCCAGATACAGCAATGGAGATAAAACGAAGAACATTAAATGTAATATTTTAGTATTTCAATGAATCAATCAGTGATCTCGGTGGAATGTATACTATTAATTGAAATCCCAAACAAGTAATTTCTATCCCCTCTTGCTCTACAATTCTTTTCTATGTCTCTCCATAAATCTGAAAGTGTAGAAGTAGTTTAGTGACACAGTTGATAGAATGCTGGATAGAAATCAGGAAGACCTGCATTCAAATCCCATTTCAGATAGTTATGTGATAACTATGGGATCTTTGGAAAGTCACTTAACCACTATCTACCTTAGTTTTCCTTTTATGAAGTAGCAGTTACAATAGTACTTTCATACCATTGTTTTTGTATGGATAAAATAAGATCATATGAAATGTTTTGCAAACTTTAAAGCACTATATAAAATGCTACCTATTTATGATGATGATGATGGTGATAGATTTATTCAACACTTTAGCAGCAATGAAAATGTCAATGACACATGAGATACTACATGTTAATTTAAATTTAATTGCCAAATGATTGATATGAATAATAAGTATTGTAAATTTGGAGGAGGAAGCTGATTTGGTTTGGGAGCATTTAACAAAGTAGCATCTTAATTGAGTTTTCAATGAGATATAAAATTTAAGTAGGCAGAGGAGAGAAGAAATACTAAATACACCGAGAGAAATAGGTCTTAGAATCTAACCTTGGATCAGAAAGCTTAGTGGAATGAAATAGGAAGGCATGGAATTTTCAGTCCAATATTTCAGAAGTAATGTAATCACTGCTTCCATTGTGTGCGTGTGTGTGTGTGTGTGTGTGTGTGTGTGTGTGTATGTATACACATATATATTTACTTATATATGTCAACAAGATTCTTCTCCATATGGATCTAAATTATCTGAAAGTAATTATGTAACTATATTTGCATGTAAGCACCTTCCTATACTTTACTTTTGACCTAATTTCCAAAATTAAGAATTCAATTTAATCTTATTTATTCAAGATAATATTTCATTAATTAAAAGTAGGAAAGCAATTGAATTAAGAAAAGATAGGGAATATCACTTAATTGATAGACCACAATGTATGTGGGTCATATCACATAAAATCTGATATCAGATATCACATTGAAAAAAATCTGTATAATTTGGGCATGAATCCAAGAATATTCAAATGTGATAATTTGAATACTCCTAGATTCATGTCTAAATTGTGGAGATCTTTTTTTTTTTATCATCAATCATTTATTTTGCCTTGCTCAATTCCATCCAGTTAGAGAACTGGAGATGCCTGTATTTGATATCTCAAAACAATCATCCACACAAAATCAAAAGTGAATGTAATAAAATTATAAAGATCAAGCATAGTTAGAATGAAAAAATGTGAGAAGATTCCCTCAATCCACTATTTTGAGGAATGAGAGGTCCATAGTTGTTACATGGGTTCTTAGTTTTTTTGTGTGTATTGATTGGTTGTACTGATTTTTTCTCTTCTTTTTTCTTTTCTTCTTTTTTTTGCCTTTAAAGATACATGTTTGATGTAAAATGACTCTCTGGGTGAGAGAAAGAAAGGGATACTGGGGAAAATTATAAAGATATAAAAACAAGAGACATCAATAAAAATACTTAAAAATAAGAAAAGAGGGATTGATGTTCAATCAAACTTCACCAAAATTCTTCCATTCATCTCTGACTTCTTTTTTCTAAACTTCTGGAATTGGTTTAAATAATTTATTCTGGCCGTTTTCTCATTAGTTAACTTTTTATGAAGGGAGACAATATGAATAGACCATTGATATCGATAACTCTCAAATGAGGAAAATCCCTCTATTAAATGCAGGTTGGATCCTTTTTTGAATTTTATACTCTTAGAGAATTGCTGAGAGATCTGAGAGGTTAAAAATATGGTCCTTCCACTCCAGTAGTTCACATTTAAGTGGGGAGACTTAGCGAGCAAAAACTTGTGCATACAAGATAGATACAAGGTAGATGGAAGTTAATCTCAGAGGGAAGGTACTACCATTGGGTGATAGGAGGGAAACTGGAAATGACCTCTTATAAAAGGTTGGATTTGAGCAGTCTTAAAAGACATAAGGAAAGCAAGGATATATACTAAGACAGTCAAGGATTTCAGATATGAAGGATAGACACTGAAAAGGCATGGAATTGAGAGTGAACTGATTTACCCAGCCATTCAGCCAGTAGTCTTAAAAGCATTAAGGAATCTAATTCTTGCTAGTTCCAATGCCAACTCTCTATGCATCAATCTGTATTGTCATTATGTGAGGAAATGCATGTTTAACTTGGAATCAGGCAAATCTGAGTTGATACCTAAAGAATATTTATGGAATTGGGTGCAGATTTTACAACAAAACTATTTTGCCATTTAAACATTAGGTTTAGAGTTTGGGGAAGACATTTATTTCTTTATATAATTAAATGATCAATCAACAGTCTCTATTAAATGCTCACTATGTACCAGTCTCTGTCCTGAGATCCAGTGATAGCAAATCAAAGAATGAAATAATTTTTACTCTTGAAGAGCTTATATATATATATATATATATCCCCCTCTTTTTAAAATCTTTTCCTTCTGTCTTAGAATCAATATTAATTATCAATTTCAAGGTAGAACAGTGTGGTAGGGGCAAGACAATTGGGGCTAAGTGACTTGCTTGCCTAGGGTCAAATAGTTAAGAAGTGTCTGAGGTTAAATTTTGTGAAAGAGTAAATTGAAAAAAACCTGCAAACACAGGCACTGGATGGAGGTTTGCAGAGCTATCCATCAAGGAGCATTCCAAAGAAGAATGTGACCAGGAGAAGGCAGTTAAAAGAAACTGCTGGAAAATCTCTTTCTTTCTCCTGGCACCTGAAGGAGGAAGGACTGAGAATATCCTTTCCGTGTTAGAATGATTTTTTTTTCTCTCTGCCTTATCAAGAAGTAACTCAAAGATCCTCAATTCTGTTAGCCACATCCCTCATCAATGACTCTATCATTTTATTTCTCAATTTAGGATTATTTAAGATCAGGGAAACCCTAAACCCTCTCTCCTATCCAATTTCCTTTTCCTTCCCCTTCCTTAAATAAACCCCTTGTTTCATCCACTTAAAGAGTGAGTTATCTATTAGATATATCAGGCAATTTATTCAGAACTGAATCCCAGTTTGTCACCAACTGAAGAGATTAACTGAAGTGGGAGGAAGAAGGGAGGAGGGAGACCGAAAGGAGGAAGGAGGCAGATCTGAATCCTCTTTACCTCATTGGTCTGTAGGTTTGCCCAGCAATCTTACATTACCATAATCCATAAAGGAACAACCGCCTAATACAATTTGAACTTCCTCTCATATAAAGGCTTGGCTCTCTATCCAATGACCAACCAAGTTTCTCTTAGGAACTTACATTCTAATGAGGGAGATGAGTATATTTAATAGTATAAGGTGGATAACTATGCATATATGTACATTTATATTCATGTATGTGTGCCTGTAGTTAATAGTATTATTAGTAATTAAATTCAAGGTACTTTGAGAGGTACCACTCTAGAGGTTTGGGGATCAGTAAAGCCTTCCTGCACAAAATGGTGCTTGAACTACAACTTAAAGAAAGAGAGGTGCTCCATGATGTTGAGGTAAAGAGTGAGATGTATTCCAGGCTAAGGGAGTGTCCATTTCAAAGGCATGGAAACTAGAATATAGAGTAGCTTCTGTTTGACTGGATTGGAGAGTGCAGGAAGGAAAATAATATCCAATGGAACTGGAAAGATAGGTTGGAGGGTAGGTTACAACTTTTAAAGAACTCTAAAAGAATACAGATGAATTTATGTTTTATCTGAAACAATAGGAAACCACTAGACTAGATTGAGTAGTGGTCTTAAATGGTCAATCTGTACTTATTTTGGCAGCAGTCTTCAGGATAGAGTAGTGTGGTGAGAGGCTTGATTTAGAGAGATCAATCAGGAGGTTGTGGGATTAATCAAAGCAAGCTGTGATGAGGGTCTGAACTAAGGTGGTAGCTGTGTGATTCAAGAGAAGAGGTTAGATGTGAGAGATTGTGGAAGAGAGAAATTGGAAAAAACTTGCAAGAAGGCAGGAATAGCTGGGACTGATGACTTGTCATTCAAATGAGAGCATTCTGTTTGGAATGTGACAGGGAGAAGCAGTTGGACGGAGGAGAGGAGACCAACTGAAGTCTGTTATGTCTTTGGCTTGGAAGACAGAACGAAGTCTGTTGTCTTTGGTTTTGATGACAGTAAAGTCAGCACTCTCTCTCTGGGCTTTGAAGACAGAAGAAAGAAGGACAAAGTCCAGCTCTCTCTGATTTGCTCTGTTGTGATATAGTGACTGAACTTCCAGATCTATCAGCCCATTTTCTCAAATTGAACTATATTCCACCATCCTTCAACCTAAGACTCATTCTAGTATTAGGGAAACCCCAAACCCTCTTTCCCTCCATTTCTTATACTTCCTTTCTTCCCCAATAAATCCCTTACTTAATTTAAATAAGAGGAGTATTTTATTTGAGATGTCATAAACTCAACCTGAGTTGATTTAGAGAAACCATAAGGAGAATCAACAGGAAGGGGAGGGAAGAAGAAGGGTGAAGGGAAGGAAGAAGGGAGGAAGGAAGAAGATTAACAGCCCTGATCTTTAGTTATCATTTACCATTCAAATAATTTCCTTATTACAAGATGTTGCAGAATCCCTTTCCAGCTTATGGGATAGGACTCATGTCCATATAGCAAACTAACTTCTGCATTAAGTTCTTACTAAAGTAGTTGTTAAGTTTCAGGGACCATGATTTGGTCTGTGTTTTAGCTGGTTTTACCTTACACTGGATTGAGGTAATAAACAATAATACATCTCACTGTGTTGTATTTCCAGTTCAAATAGTGAGTCTGTACTATGCTGTTATCATAAGGTTAATGTGAATAATAGCCTGGCCAAAGAGTAGTTGAAGTTATATTTACTTTAAAACATCAATAGATCACATTTGGGGGGCGGGGCAGCTGGGTGACTCAGTGGATTGAGAGCCAGGCCCAGAGATGGGAGGTCCTGGGTTCAAATCTGGCCTCCAACACTTCCTAGCTGGGTAAACCCCCATTTCCTATCTCTTACCACTCTTCTGCCTTAGAACCAATACCCAGTATTGATTCTAAGATGGAAGGTAAGGTTTTTTTTTAAAAAAATAGATCACATTTATCTTGCTATATTTAATTCACTTGGGTTACAATACTCTGCAGCCTAAATTCTCACAAATGGTATTACTTTTGTAATATGACTGTGCATACTATTTGTTCAGAACAGATTCATGTTGTTTTTCTCTTCTGGAAAAAAATACATTTTTTCCATTCATGTGCTTGGTTCAAGTTTACATTTTTCATCAGATAATTAGAAATGATTTCTTAAGGAGAAAGATTTGAAAGTCTTTCCTTTATAATAACAGCATTAAGCACCAGAAAAAAGTTTCCTCTTTCTTAGAACTCACCGGCTAAGTAGCCCTCTGTGTATTTAAAAAAAACAACAACCCAGTTTTCACTTTAATCTTCTGCTCCTTGTAGTTTTTATTATCTTTTATATTGTCTCACTACCTCCAACACTATTATAGCTCCCAGCATCTGCTGTGATGACTCTTTGTGTCAGCTACACAATCTAAATGATCCATTGGAGGTCATCTCGTTATTTCTGGAAGATATGTCACAGATGTGTCACTGATTTTCAGTTAATTGTCGATACTTTGTGATTGGTTGTGGAGTCATATTTTTATTTTCTTTCAAAGCTTCCTAGCCTTGAGTTTCAGTCCATTCTCTTCTAAGAAGCAATGAGGGAGAATTTAGTTTTACATAAAATGCCAAAGATCTACCTTCTATTGTGACCACATACTTCCATATAGTATTTCATTTGGGAGGCTCTGGATCTTTTCTAAACAAGCTCAAAGCAATATCATCCCACCTTCACATTAGCCTAGAATCTGTTACTACCTGGATTTGTCCTGTCAGTCACAGTTCAGAGCCTCAAAGCCTGTCTGCTAAGAGGCCAAACATGAAATGGACCTCTGTTGTCCATCCCCCATCTCTATGCCTCATCCCATACCTCAAGCTTCCTTCTTGGAATACTATGTTAACTTTGGGTATCATGTTCTAGGATGACACTGATGCACTGGAGAGTATCCTGAGGAGAATGACCTGAGTGAAGTAATAGTAGTTATTTACTCTAAAGAAGATTTGGTCAGGAGGAGGAAACTAAAAGCTATTTTTAAGCATTTGAAGAGTGTGAGACAGAAGTGTGATTAGAATCCTTTTTTAGAATCCTTTTACATGGTCTCAGGTGTCAGCTTAAATAGGTGAACAGAGCATAGGGAGTTACAGGTTTTATGTAAATTAAAAAACCTTCCTAACAAAATTATTCTAAAACATAGTAGGCTATATGAGGTATTAATGGCTTTGCCATCACTTGTTTGCTATAAAGGGTTTTCTCTTTAGTTATGGTTTGGAATAGCTTATTCTCAAGTCTCCAGATTCTGAAATTTTAGCACAATGCCTGGGACATGGAAATTATGGTAGTGAAGAAATGCTTGTTGACCAACTGACAGATTCTATAATTCTGTGGTACATCTATACTTTGAGAAGCTGTAATTTTGATGGTTAATAACTTAGCAAGAAGAAGTATTCATTGGTAGCTATAGGCCCAAATACATCACCCATGCCATGGCTCCATTCTATAAACTTCAGTCTCTCTCTACTATCTCCAGGGTCAAGTGTAAAATCCTTTGTTCAGCCCTTCCTAACTGGGCGCCCTCATAATTTTCTAGTTTTCTTTTACCGTGCTCTGTCTACATAGCCTTTGATGTGCTGAAACTGGCCTCCTTGCTATTTTACTTATATAAGACACTTAATCTCCTGACTCTGTGCCTTCTCTCTGACTATCCTCTGTGGTTGTAATTCTTTCCCTCATCATCATCTCTTGGCTTTCTTCAATTTCCAGTTAAAATCTCACATTCAAGAAGAAGTCATTTCTGATTCTCTATAAGACTATTATTACCTTCCCTCTATTGATCATTTCCTATTTATCCTGTACATGGGCTGAGTGTTCATTGAGGTTTCTACATACAACTTCTATAATTGTTCCTTAACTTATTTACCAACTGTACTACTCCATCCAGAGATGAAGAGGTAGTATACACATTAGGGCCAATGTATTTGTCATATCTTGGAACCTGCTACTTATCACCCCTTCTATAGAAATGGAATCCTGAGCTCCCATCAGGATTAAAATGCTGCATGCAATGATCCAGGACAATTCTGAAGGACTCATGAGAAAGAACACTATCCATAGTCAGAAGAAGAACTGTGGGAGCAGAAACACAGAAGGAAAACAACTGCTTGATCACATGAGTCGATGGGGATATGACTGGGGATGTAGACTCTAAACAATCACCCTAGTACAAACATCAATAATATGGAAATAGGTCTTGATCAATGACACATGTAAAACCCAGTGGAATTGCTCCTTGGCTCCGGAGTAGGGAAGGAAGGGGGGAGGAGTGGAGGGAAAGAACATGAATCATGTGACCATGGAAAATATTCTAAATTAAGTAATTAAATAAAAATTTTACAAATTAAAAAAAAGATTAAAATGCTGCAAATACAGAATATGTGTTATTTCATTGTTTCACTCATCTTCCTTTTCTGCATTCTGTGTTCATGTTCCAGAGTAGCATAGGACCCAAATAGAAAAATACAGATAATTAGTAAATAAAGGCATAACACATTATCCTTACCACTGACTGCCTCTCCCAAAGAATTTTCACTTAGGGCAGACAGAAAAAAATGATGAGAAATTTTTAGACTACCTCCCTTGCTCCCTGGACCCTTATGTATTCAATTGCGCTCACATTTTTCTACATGCTAAATGGAAAACATTAAAATGTGAAAAATATTACATAATCTATTACAAAAGGTTGGCCATTTTGATTTCTCTTCATAGGTATCATTCTGCAAGACTGGCTTCACATACAACCTCTCCTTTCTCCATCCCAAATGTTTGTGTGAGGCACCTTTACTGCAATCCACCTCTGATATGTAGTTCATGCCATTTTTCTGTCTCAGCACTCAATGCAAACAAGAAATGTTGAAAGTGGCAAGTGGTCTTAGTTGCCTTATCCAGACAATTCATTGTAGTACTAAGACTGAACTCTCTAATCAATGGCTAGTCTCACCAAAGATCTTTCACTTAGTTCACACACTTTCTCCTTAGCAGGTCAGTTGAGTTCATAATGGTGACTTTTCACTGCCTTCTAACTCTTGTTTAAATTTACTAAGGGTTAGCTGAACTGACTCTTCTGTTAGAAGTTGCATTTTTAAAGGGGCCAAGGCTCTTCTGAAGAACTTTACACTTTTGATTAGGTAAGCAATAGCTTTCCCCAAGTGGGTTGCAGGACAACATCACCATCCTTCTGGAGACACGCTTTTGGGAAGTCACTGTGTCCTTATGAAGACCAAATATCTTTCAGAGAAGGCTAGAATGTAAGGAAAAAAGTCAAACTTACAGACTCACAGATTATTAGACCTGAAGAGCATAATTTACTATATTGGACAGTCTGCATTTTTCAGATGAAAAAATTGAAATTTTTAAACTGACATCTTCATTGATGAAATTTGGTCAGCAGAGAGTGTAACTGAGGTCATCTGCATTTAACCACAGGGAACTAATCCTATAGAAGGTGAAGCCAATCTTTGTTGCTAGAGAGAAAGCATAGAGAGACCTATCTAAGTTAGAAAGCACAGGCACAGTGGATGGGAATAATGACATCATTTTATATTCTTTGTTCAGGTCCAGTCCCCATGAGAGCTTCAATTAGAACAGTTCAGGAAGGATTGCATTATTGCTCTGTTGTAAGAAAGGGTGAGGAGGCTGTGCTTCTTTGGGTCCTGGTATGAGACTGAAGATTATAGACTAGAGGCTATCTCACGGGACGCATCTGAAACTCGGTGTTGCCAATAAGTGGAGATGCTTTTTATAAAGAACCCCTTGCTCTAGCATATTTGATTTTCTGAGCTGCTTTTTTCTTGATCAGTATGAGTGTAATGATGGGCTTCACAATTCAAGGTATTAAGGGTATTTAAATGTTTGCAAGTAGAAGTGTGGCTGAAGGATGAACCCAACACCTGCATTTATCACTTACATTGTAACTACAAATGCAAACTCAATTTTGGAAGAATCTTTTAAATATATTTACATTGATTATAGTTTATTTTAATCCTTTTTGCTTGCAAGCTGTGTACCAAGTTTTCTTTTAAGTATACTTGCTTGTAACCCTATAGTTTGCATGCTGAGTTCAACATTCCTGTCCACCCCATCCCCTTTCTGTAAGAAACTGAGTCAGTTTTGCCACCTTTACCCCCAAACTAAAGGTCACTCCTTTCAATGCCATTTCATACTAATTACTAGTATTTAAATTAGGTAGATCGCCTACCTTGAGATAATAGCTACCTCATAAAGTCACTAAATGTGTGTTATCATTAGGCTAATTATGAGACAGTGTCCATTATTGGCCTTCCCACAACATCCAGAATTTGAGGCTGCTGAGGGTCTTGAATGTATGCCAAGGCAAAATCATCCTAAGGCAAATTATGAGGTCATTAATGATTGTCTGTGATCCCAGTGACTTGGAGTATAGCCAATTAGTGCTCCTGGATCTTCAAAGCTGATTATAAAGGTATATATTACTAATAACTGACACAAGAGATGGAGCATTTTCTCTTTATAAGCATGATAAATTCTCCTCCTGTTAAAGAGCTACTCTGGAAGATATATGTCACTGAATACTTTGTGGAAAAGAACCACTATTGCCTGCTCTCCTTAAACATGGGATCTAATGATTCATGAAGATTTGCCAAAAGTCTAGGAAGAATATTGGAGTCAGTCTTTTTCCCTCATTCTTTTCTATTATCTTGACACTTGGTTGATTATGCTTAAATAAAATTTATTTGGAAAAATAAATTATATACTGGGCTCTTTTTTTCCTTTCACTTATTTGTGGTGCTCTGGTAATGCCAACATCACAACTATCCAGTTAGACATCGTTTGCTGCTAAATGTGAGGGAATAAGTAGGAGAGTCTGATCATCTCTTGTGACTCTGAAGTTAGCTCTAGTGGATGCTATTCATTGCTTCTTATATCAACGAAAAATATACGGAAGTCCTGAGTATTGAAGACACATTTTATAAAAGGTTCTCTCTATATAGCCATTTCTCCCATTGATATTATATTTTCAGAGGAATGTTTACAATCCATGACTTGTTGAGGGAAGAGTGATGAAGATAATTAAGGGATTTGAAACTATATCATATAAGGAATGGCTTAGAAAACTGGTAATGTTAAATCTAGAGGAAAGAAGACTTAGGGGTCACAATAGACAGCTTACACTATTTGTAGGGCTATCAGGCATATGGGAGAGCAGATATGTTCTGTGTGACTTCAGACAGGAGAATTAGACTAGTTAAAGGATTTCAAGGGAAAGGAGATTTTGTTTCAACATAAAAGAACTAATGTAGTTTTCTGATAATGTTGTAGACTTCTTTATAGGCACTGGATCCCAATCTATAGGAGTGTTAATAAAGGCTGAGAGAAAACTGTCAATAATGGTATGGAGAATTCTTGAATCAAAGGTTTGTTCTAGGATATAGGTAATCACCTAGAGTCTAGGTCAGTGATGGTGAACTTATCGCAGAAATGCCAAAGATGGCACACAGAGCGCTCTCTGTGGACACTTAGCCATCATTTTCTCCCCTCAAAGTTTGTTACTAGAAAGGGAGAGGGACTTGGGAGGAACTGCTGCCTTCCCTTTCTCCACCATGCCTGACAACATTGTTTCACATCACCTACTCCTCTGCCCAGCAGCCCAATGGGAGTGTACCAGGGATGAGGTGGGTGGTTCACAGGAGGCAGAGCTGGAGGAAAGCAGAGGGCTGAGGCAACTCCCTCCTCCCCCTCTCTGCACTCACTGGGGACATTCCTCACTTCACACACCCCTTTGCCCAGCAGCTCAATGGGAGCACTTCCTACCTGGCTGGTATGGGATAAAAAGGGGGCCAGGGCATACTCAGCATACAGTGAGGGGGAAGGGGCACAGCATGTGGCCTTTGGGTGGGGGTGGGCACAGGTCTTGGTCTTGGGGTGGGGCCCAGCACTCTATCTTTAAAAGGTTCACCATTACTAGTCTAGGTGATCTTTAAGGTACCTTCCATGAATTTATAATACTCTAAAATCCTGTTTTTTTTTTCTGCATAAATAATTTTGCTGAATCAGAAAAGGGATGAAGTATTTTATACTTCTTAACAAGGAGGTTTTTACTTAAAACAACAACAACAACAACAACCACCTAACCTTCTATCTTAGAATTAATACTGTACATTCGGTCCAAGGCAGAAATGCATAAAGGCTAGGCAATGGTATACCTTGCCTGTAGTCAAGAAGGTTATTTCTTTCAATTTACTTCCATCCTTTGTTTCACTTCTAATCTTTTCCATTTTAAGGATGCATTTTTTTTCTTTTTTTTAAATCCTAAACACCAAATTCTTATTGGAGATAGTCAAAACAAAATTATTTTCCCCCAATGGATCACTTCCCTTCTTATCCTAGATAAATTAATTTATTTCTGCAGAAGCTTTTTAATTTTGTGCCACCAAAATGATCTACTGTATCCTTTTTTTAAAAGCATTTATTTTATTTGGTCATTTCCCAACGTTATTCATTAGAAACAAAGATCACCTTTTTTTTTCCCTCTCCCCTCCCCCCATCCCCCACCCTTCCCATTGGTAATATGCAATTCCTCTGGGTATCACATACTTCCTCAATCCGAGCCCATTTCCATGCTATTGGTTTCCATAGTAGGGTGTTCATTCATAGTCTCTCCTCCTTCATAATCCCTCTGCACCTATAGTCAAGCTATTGTCCTTCCTCCATGTTTTTACTCCAACCATTTGTCTTCTGCTTGTGGGTAGTGTTTGTTTGTTTTTTTTTTTTCCCTTGGTCCCTGCATGTTGCTCAGGGACATTGCATTGAGACTAATGGAGAAGTCCATTACTTTTGATTGTACCACAGTGTATAGTCTCTGTGTACAATGTTTTCCTGGTTCTGCTCCTTTCACTCTGCATCACTTCCTGGAGGTCTTTCCAGTCTCCATGGAATTCCTCCACTTTATTGTTCCTTTTAGCACAATAGTATTCCATCACCAACATATACCATAATTTATTCAGCCATTCCCCAATTGAAGGGTATCCCCTCATTTGCCAATTTTTTTTGACACTACAAAGAACGCAGCTATGAATATTCTTGTACAAGTCTTTTTATTTATTGTCTCTTTGGGGTACAAACCCAGCAGTGCTATGGCTGGATCAAAGGGCAGACAGTCTTTTATTGCCCTTTGGGCATAGTTCCAAATTGCCCTCCAGAATGGTTGGATCATTTCACAACTCCACCAGCAATGAATTAATGTCCCGACTTTGCCACATCCCCTCCAGCATTCATTACTTTCCTTTGCTGTCATGTTATCCAGTCTTCTAGGTGTGAGGTGATACCTCAGAGTTGTTTTGATTTGCATCTCTCTGATTATAAGAGATTTAGAACACTTTTTCATGTGCTTATTAATGGTATTAATTTCTTTGGCTGAAAATTGCCTATTCATGTCCATTGCCCATTTATCAATTGGAGAATGGCTTGTTTTTTTATACAATTGATTTAGTTCATTATAAATTTGAGTAATTAAACCTTTGTCTAAGGTTTTTGTTATGAAGATTGTTTCCCAATTTGTTGCTTCACTTCTGATTTTAGTTACATTGGTTTTGTTTGTACAAAAAGTTTTTAATTTGATGTAATCAAAATTATTTATTTTACATTTTGTGACTCTTTCTATGTCTTGCTTGGTTTTAAAGTCTTTCCCTTCCCAAAGGTCTGACATGTATACTATTCTGTGTTCACCTAATTTACTTATAGTTTCCTTCTTTATATTCAGGTCATTCACCCATTCTGAGTTTATCATGGTGTAGGGTGTGAGGTGTTGATCCAAACCTAGTCTCTCCCACACTGTCTTCTAGTTTTCCCAGCAGTTTTTGTCAAATAGTGGATTTTTGTCCCAAAAGCTGGGGTTTTGGGGTTTGTCATACACTGTCTTGCTGAGGTCACTTACCCTAAGTCTATTCCACTGATCCTCCTTTCTGTCTCTTAGCCAGTACCAAATTGTTTTGATGACCACAGCTTTATAGTATAGCTTGAGATCTGGGACTGTGAGGTCCCCTTCCTTTGTATTTTTTTTCATTATTTCCCTGGATATCCTTGATCCTTTGTCGTTCCAAATGAACTTTGTTATGTTTTTTCAAATTCAGTAAAAACATTTTTTGGAAGTTCAATGGGTATGGCACTAAATAGATAGATCAGTTTGTATAGTATGTTAATTTTTATTATATTGGCTCATCCTACCATGAGCAGTCAATGTTTTTCAAATTTCTCAAGTCTAGTTTTAATTGTGTGGAGAGTGTTTTGTAGTTGTGTTGATATAGTTCCTGTGTTTGTTTCGGGAGATAGATTCCTAAGTATTTTATTTTGTCAAGGGTGATTTTGAATGGGATTTCTCTTTCTAATTATTTCTGTTGAGATGTGTTGGAAATATATATGAAAGCTGATGACTTATGCGGGTTTATTTTGTATCCTGCAACTTTGATAAAGTTGTTGATTATTTTGATTAGCTTTTTTGTTGATTTACTAGGATTCTTTAAGTAGACCATCATATTATCCACAAAGAGTGATAACTTGGTCTCCTCATGGCCTATTTTAAGGCCTTCAATTTCTTTTTTTCTCTAATTGCTACTGCTAGTGTTTCTAGTACAATGTTAAATAATAGAGGTGATAATGGGCATCCTTGTTTCACTCCTGATCTTATTGGGAATAAATCTAGTTTATCCCTATTGCAATGATATTTGCTGATGGTTTTAGATATATGCTGTTTATTATTTTTAGGAAAGGCCCTTCTATTCCTACACTTTCTAGTGTTTTTAATAGGAATTGGTGTTGTATTTTATCAAAGGCTTTTTCTGCATCTATTGAAATAATCATCTGATTTTTGTTGGTTTGCTTGTTGATATGGTCAATTATGTGGATGGTTTTCCTAATATTGAACCAGCCCTGCATCCCTGGTATAAATCCTACTTGATCATGGTGGATGACCCTCCTGATCACTTGCTGGAGTCTTTTTGCTAGTATCCTATTTAGGATTTTTGCATCTATGTTCATTAGGGAGATTGGTCAATGGTTTTCTTCCTTTGTTTTTGACCTGCCTGACTTTGGAATCAGACCCATCTTTGTGTCATAAATGGAATTTGGTAGAACTCCCTCTTTACTTATTATGTCAAATAGTTTATATAGTATTGGGATTAGCTATTCTTTGAATGTTTGATAGAATTCACTTTTGAATCCATCAGGCCCTGGGGATTTTTTCTTAGGGAGTTCTTTGATGGCCTGTTGGATTTCTTTTTCTGATATGGGATTATTTAAGAATTCTACTTCTTCTTCTGTTAGTCTAGGCAATTTATATTTTTGTAAATATTCATCCATATTGCATAGATTGGTATATTTATTGCTGTATAATTGGGCAAAGTAGTTTTTAATGATTGCCTTAATTTCTTCTTCATTGGAGGCGAGTTCCTCCTTTTCATCTTTGATGATGTTAATTTGCTTTTCTTCTTTCATTTTTTAAATTAGATTGACCAGTGCTTTGTCTATTTTGTTTGTTTTCTCAAAGTACCAGGTTCTAGTCTTATTTATTAATTCAATAGTTCTATCACTTTCGATTTTATTAATTCCTCCCTTAGTTTTTAGGATCTCTAGTTTGGTTTTCTTCTGGATGTTTTTAATTTGTTCACTTTCAAGTTTTTTATTTGCATTTCCAATTCATTGATCTCTGCCCTCCCTAATTTGTGAATATATGCACTTAGGGATATGAATTTTCCTCTAAGTACTGCCTTGGCTGCATCCCATAAGGTTTGAAAGGATGTCTCACCATTGTTATTTTCCTCGATGAAATTATTAATTGTTTCTATGATTTCTTCTCTAACTAACTGATTTTGGAGTATCATATGATTTAATTTCCAATTAATTTCTGATTTGGCTCTCCACGTACCCTTACTGATCATTATTTTTATTGCCTTATGATCTGAAAAGGCTGCATTTTTTATCTCTGCTTTTCTGCATTTGTATGCTATGTTTCTGGGACCTAGTGAATGGGGAGGGCTCCTGGCCTCCCTGAGCTGTGAGGACTCCTGATGGGATTAGGTTCAACTGGATTGTTATGGATTTGCCTCGAGGAAAAAACCTCTGGTGAGACTCAGATGGAAGGACCCAGTCAGGGGGCTATAGGCTCCCCCAATCTTTCTCTGACTGCTTCCCTGCCATCTGTGTTGGATGCCCTGAGCCTGGCCCAGGTTGCTTTCAAGGTGCACCCTTCAGAACAGCACCTTTGCTTGCCCTGAGGTTCCTGTCCTTTCAGAAGGCCCTGCACTCAAGTGGGGGAGGGGTTCTGGCCTCCCTGATCTCTGAGGACTCCTGATGGGATTATGTTTAACTGGGTTGGTCTGGATGTGCCCTGAGGCAAAAGCCTCTGGTGAGACTCTGATGAAAGGACCCAGCCATGCAGCCCCCCATCTCTGTCCAGCTGCTTCCCTGTCATCTGGGTTGGATGCCCCATGCCTGGCCCAGGTTTCAATAGAAATCAGTGTTTTATTTTATAAAAGGCTTTTTCTGCATCTATTGAGATAATCATGTGATTTCTATTGGTTTGCTTGTTGATATGGTCAATTATATGAATGGTTTTCCTAATATTAAGCCATCTTCATATTCCTGATATAAATCCCACCTGATCATAATGAACCCTTGCGATCACTTGCTGGAGTCTTTTAGCTAGTATTCTATTTAATATTTTTGCATTTATGTTCATTAAGGAGATTGGTCTTTAGTTTTCTTTCTCTGTTTTTGGTTTGCTTGGCTTTGGAATCAGTATCATATTTGTGTCATAAAGGGATTTGGTAGAAATCTTTTTGGCTCATTTTGTCAAAAAGCTTGTATTGTATTGTGGTTAGTTATTGTTTAAATGTTTGATAGAATTTACTTGTGAATCCATATGGTCCTGGGGATTTTTTTCTTAGGGAGTTCCTTGATGGCTTGTTCAATTTATTTTTCTGAGATGGGATTGTTTAAGTATTCTATTTCCTCTTTTGTTAATCTGGGCAATTTGTATTTTTGTAAATATTCATCCACTTCACCTAGATTGCCATATTTATTGCGATATAATTGGAAAAAATGGTTCTTAATAATGATCTTAATTTACTCTTCATTAGAGATGAGGTCTCACTTTTCACTTTAATACTGTTAATTTGATTTTCTTCTTTTTTATTAGATTATCCAGTACTTTATCTATTTTATTAATTTTTTCAAAGTACCAGCTTCTAGTCTTATTTATTAATTCAATAGTTTTTTTGCTTTCAATTTGATTAATTTCCCCTTTGGTTTTTATGATTTCCAAAGTATTGCTTATCTAAGGATTCTTTTTGGAAATTTAATTTAATTAATTAATTTAGAATATTTTTCCATGGTTATAAGATTCATGTTCCTTCATTTTCTTTTTCTTCTCTAATTGCTACTGCAAGTTTTTCTAGTACAATGTTAAATAATAGAGGTGATAATGGGCATCCTTGTTTTACTCCTGATCTTATTGGGAATGCTTCTAATTCATCCCCATTGCAGATGATGCTTGCTGATAGTTTTAGATAATATCTGTGGATGTTTAATTTGTCCTGTTTCTATTTTTTTAAGTTGCATATCCAATTCATTGACCTCTTCCCACCTGATTTGTTGATATATGTACTTAGGCATATAAAATTCCCCTTGAGTACTTCTTTGCCTGCTTCCCATAGATTTTGTTAATCTCTTTCCTCATTTTAATTCTCTTCAGTGAAATCAGTAATTGTTTCTTTGATTTTTTTCTTTGACCCACTGGTTGTGAAGCATTAGATTATTTAGTTTCCAATTAATTTAAGTCTGCCTTTCCATAAGCCTTTATTGATTATGACTTTTATTGCATTATGGTCTGAAGAAATTGCATTTATTATTTCTGCTTTCTACATTTGTTTCAATGTTTTTATGGCCTAGTACATGATCAATATTTGCATATGTGCCTTGTACTGCTGAAAAGAAGGTATATTCTTTTTTATCCCTATTTATTTTTCTCCAGATATCTATTAGTTCTAATTTTTCTAACATTTCATTCTCTTCTCTTCTTTCTTTCCTATTTATATTTTGGTTAAATGTATCTAGTTCTGATAAAGGAAGGTTGAAATCCCCCACTTGTATGGTTTTACTATCAATTTCCTCCTTAAGCTCCTTTAGTTTCTCCTTTAGAAATCTGACTGCTATACCAGTTTGTGTATATATATCGAGTACTGATATGTCTTAATTTTTTATACTAGCTTTCATGAAGATTTAATTACCTTCCTTATCTCTTTTAATGAGAACTATTTTTGTTTTAGCTTTGTCTGGGATCATATTTGCTACTCCTGCCTTCTTTGTCTCAGTTGTAGCCCAGTAAATTCTGCTTCACCCTCTTACCTTTATCCTATGTATGTCTATACATGAGGTAGGATTATGGTTTTTAATCCATTCTGCTATCTGGTTCCTTTTATTGGAGAGTTCATCCCATTGATATTCATAGTTATGATTACTGTTTGTGTATTCCTCTCCATTTTGAATTCCTCCCTTGATTCTTCCTTTTCTCTTATCCCTCTTACCCTCCCCTCCAACTTTTCACTTTTGTTCAGTCTCCCCCCTTTCCCATCCCTCATGTTACTTCCCTTCCCAGCTCTTATTTATTCCCCTCTTACTAGAGTACCTTTTAAAAGACCCTCCAACCTCTTCCTCCCTTGTATTGTTTCCTTCCCCACCAGCCCATTTATTACTCTTCTATTTCTCTATAGGACATGATATAATTCTCTGCTCTGATAGATCTGATTGTTCTTTCTCTCTGAGTCAATTTCAATGCATGTAAGATTTAAGTATTTCCTGTTGACAACCTTTTCTATCTTTCCATTGTATTTGCTTCTCCCCCTACACACATGTGCTTCTTTATGAAAAATATATCAACACCATTTTTCTTTTCCCATTGCTCTTAGTATAACCATCTTTTTTACCCCTAGTTTTATATATATATACATATATATATAATATAGCCATTTTTGCTAGGTAGTTGATTCTTGGTTATAGACCCAGTTCCCTTGCTTTCCAGAATACCATATTCCATGCCTTCTGGTCCTTTAGTGCAGATGCAGCCAGGTTCTGTGTTCTTCTAACTGTGACTCCATGGAATCTGAATTGTTTCTTTTTAATAGTTTGTGGTATCTTTTCCTTGGTCTGGAAGTTCTTGAACTTGGCTATAACATTCCTGGGCATTGTCAATTGGGGATTTAATGCAGGCAGTGATCTGTGGATCTCTTTCCAATTTGACATTACCCTCTTTTTCAAGAATATCAGAGCAGTTTTTTTGGATAATCTCATGGAGAATGATGTCCAGCTTTTTTTTTTGTCATGTTTTTCCGGTAGTCCAATAATTCTTAAATTGTCTCTCCTGGATCTATTTTCCAAATCTGTAATTTTATCAATAAGGTCTTTCATATTTCTATTTTTTCATTCTTTTGATTTTATTGTATAGACTTTTGCTGCCTTGTGAAGTCATTTGCTCCTAGTTGTTGGATTCTAATTTTTAAAGCTTGAATTTTATCCCTTCCTTTTTGGTCATTCTTTTCCTTTTCATCTGTTTTTCTTTGTGGGTCATCTTTCACTTTTTTGCCTCATTTTCAAGCTGGTAAATTCTACCTTTTAAAACATATTTTCTTGTTTTAGTTCATGTGCCTCTGCTTCCAGATGACCTATTTTACTGTAACTCCACCCTCTCACTCTCTTTACTCAGGCTTTCCTCTTATGTTTCTA
Organism: Monodelphis domestica; assembly: GCF_027887165.1. Lineage (NCBI taxonomy): Eukaryota > Metazoa > Chordata > Mammalia > Didelphimorphia > Didelphidae > Monodelphis > Monodelphis domestica. The sequence goes on along the minus strand of NC_077229.1, from coordinate 396,096,161 downwards.
TTTCCTCTACTTCGAGTGATTATTAATAAATCTTATAAAATATAATACTTGGAGTTATTGGATATTAATTTTAATCTTACCTTATTGAATACTGTTATGATCACACTCTATTCCTAAACTAGGAAAGGTCTGTCATTGGCATGGAACACAATACTAAATGAACCTGACTCAAGATGAATTTTGCTGCAGTTTCAAGTAGGGAAGAAAGAAAGAAAGAAAGAAAGGAAGAAAGGAAGAAAGGAAGGAAGGAAGGAAGGAAGGAAGGAAGGAAGGAACAAAGAAGTTGACTTCAACAAGTCAACATTGGACACAGGAGGAAATTGCAGCTCTCAGTTTGGACTAATCAAAAACTAATGACAATTCATTTATTCTGACACAGTATTTATTATTATTAGTCCATTAAAGGACTAAGCACGCTTATCTGTCATATCATATTCTCATACTCTGTCCACAAATATAAATAGGATACATAGTCTTAAAAGAGGCCAAGAGAAACCATCCCTTAGGGGCTCAAAAAAGATTCTTAAGAGTTTGCATTTTCATTTGGCATATAATTTAATCAGTCAAGATGAAGGGTTTTCTTGTCTAGTTTTATGGTTTTCCAAAAAATAAAACAAAATTGTAAGCTCCCAGTTTCATTTTCACTTGAAAAATGAGTTCTTGTCAGACATGGATTTTCTAGTTTTTACTCTGTGTCTAATAAGGAGTCTTACATTTATTAAAGAATTTAATGAAATGATTTCTTTGGAGACCATAAAGCCTTTTATTATATTTAAAGATGATAATAATCATTCCTTAGCTTAGAAATGAGAAGCAAAAACATGGTCTCATAATCTGAAAAAGAGATATGTTTTCATCAAGAGGGCAATGGGCTAGTTTAAAGAAAAGAAGACTAGATCCAAATTTTGCCTCTGACACTTGCAAACTGTGTGACCCTAGGCTAGGCAATTAACCCTTTACTATCCCCAAGAAATTTTCTCCTAGTACGTTACAGGTAGTGGTTGGTGTTCTGTGTCAGTGGAAGGGTTACCACTAAGCTAATGAAATCACTGATATGGATTGAACATATATATATATATAAACACACACACTTGATTTTTAAAAACCATATCTTTTCTGGCTAGAGGGAAAATTCATCATTTGAGGAAAACAACTGTTCAAATTTATTTGAAATCACAGGATTGTCTATTTTCCCAAAAGCAGAGTGAAATCAAATTACAAAAGAATAAGTGAATAAGAAGGCAAGAAAAGTTAAAAGTTTCAAGTCTTTTTTCTTTTAATAGGCATTTTCACTTTGAAAACAATGATTTTCTTTTGCAGTTTTATATCTTCCAGCTAAGCCTCAACTTCAGAACTACCAAGTAATTATTAGTGTACTACAGAATAATCAAAGAAATGAAAGGAACTATAACTAGGCCAGGTTGGCAGGGGCTTTGTTACAGATACAGGAATTGCCCTTGGGTAGCAAATTTAAATAGCTCACTGATAAGCAATTGTATTCTTCTGAATAAGAAGAAAAGGGGCAGGGCCAGTTGATTGAGAGAGCTTCTATTCTGGAGCTTGTTCTGAGGGTGGGTAGAGGAAGTGGGTGTTGTAGGACATGTTTGACTATGATTATACTGATTCATTTCCTACTGTATGATTTGTGGTTTCTTTGGCCTCATGATGTGTATAAGGAAATTTACTTCTTAGTACATTGTAACTGCAAGTATCATCCTACCTAAGGGAATGTAAATGAATTAATTAATTTTAGTTGATAGATAACATATATATATATATATATGCATATATATATTCAACATGGAATCTAGAAACCCCAGTCAACAATATATAAGCACATTTACACATAATGATACTCATAATTGAGGATCTGATTCCACATTACGATCTTTGTACACTAAAGGTTTATTTCCTTGCTCCTCTATAAAGCCTGTATTAGCATCACATGTAGAAACCCAAGGAGGAAAAAACCCATGAGTACCTTCTTCAAAAGGCCTTCAGTTATCAGTTGAGAGAACAACCCAAGGCCAATCATTTGGTCTCATAATTTTGAACTTCAACTTTCTGGAAAGACTTGTGTCCATGTTAATGACTAGTATCCTACATAACTAAGTGATTTCAATGATATCTTGTTTTCTTTAACTTTGTCCTATAAAACCCATTGAGAAAGTCTTCTCCTAATCTCCCAAAGTAATTTGAATGGGAAATTACCACTAATCCTTCTAAATTTCAGTGTTGCACATTTTAAAATTAATTCTTATTTACCCCCTTGGGGCTATTTGGGGGTATTCAGAAAGGATTAACATCTCAGTTAACCCCTTTTTGGGAATGCTTTTCCACTTTTAGTGTCTACTTTTCACCCAGCTCTCAATATGGCACCAAGAAAGAGTAGCCAGTAAAACCATCTCAGCAGAAGGGCTAAGCCAGACTGAAGGTAACTTACAGACCTCAAATCCATCATTAGTTAGAGGGGTGTACATACCAAGCATGTGAAGACATCCCCCAGTGAAATGGGCAGATGAGAACAACTCATTCCAATGGCTATGAAGGCAGCTGAAGCAAGTACTAGAGAGCTACTAGAGCTTGGTTATGCATCAAAAATATCAAGGTCATCCACTGAATCCCAGGACATCACCAGAATTAATTATGTTCAATATGGTCATAGTAAGAATCGGTTAGTAGACAGGCACTTATTAAATGCATACCACTTGCTAGATAGTGTACAAGGCATTAATGACATGGATACAAAAATGATATTGTCTTGTACTCTAAGGGCTTGCATTTTGGGAGGAGGGAGAAAATTGTGCATATAAATTAATATACATTGAATATATTAAAAATAAATACAAGGTAATTTTGTGAAGAAGGACTCTAGAAGCAAAGTGAATCAGGAAAGACTATAAAAATGATGTGAGAACTGAATCTTGAAGAAAAAATAAATTTAAAGGGTCCAGGCATGGAGGGAGTGCATTGTAGGCAAAGAGACAGGAAGTGAAAAGGAATAAGTATGTGAATTAGAGTGATGAACATCAAACAGAGAAATTTGATTGGATCACAGAGCACAAACAGGATAATGTTTAAGAAGGTTGGAAAGATAGGTTGTTCCAAGGTTCTGAAGGGATTTAAATACAAACCTAGATAAATATAAGGAGGCTCATAACCAGTGAACTGGATAGTTGATTATGAATGATTTGGCCATGGCAACCCATGAAATAGAAAAATGCAAAATGGCCTGATAGACCTGCATGGTTCCTTTCTGCTGCAATGATGGTAACAGTGATGAAAAAAAGGGTCTAAGGATGCAAGGAATTACAAAGTTTTAGCCCATTTGTTAACTTAATTATTGATATCTAAATGTGGAATCCTTGTTCAGTGACCAAAGAATAGATACATTACTGAAGAAATTGAATTAATACAATCTTCACATTCTCATAAGTGAAACCAGAAGGCAGGGAAGGAAGTTACAACTGAATAGAAGAATGGTTCACAGCTTCTACTAGAACTAAATAAATCTATTGGTGAAGTTAGTTTTATTATGCAACCAAAGATAATAAAAATATAATTTCATGAAACATATGGTCATCTTGTGGTACAGTGATTGTGATAAGTATTTGCTAAAAAAATACCATCAAATTAGCTGCCGTTTATTTATAACACTTGTTTTAGAGAAAAAAGAAGTAAAGGAAAGCTATGGAATTTTTTGTTGATGGAGACATAAGTCCTAGGGCCTTGGGCAGCTGGTAGTCTAGTGGATAGAATGCTGGACCTGGAATCAGGAAGACTTCAATCAAAAATAGCCTTGGACACTTAGTAGCTGCATGACTCTAGAAGTCATTTCATCTCTTTCTTAGTTTCCTCAACTGTAAAATGAAAAATAATAGCACCTACCTTATGTGGTTGTTGTGATGACTAAATGAAATGATTTGTAAAAAGCACTTAACACAAAGTTTGGCACATACTAGGTGTAATATAAAGACTTATTCCCTTTTCTTCCTTCCATGGACTTATCCTTTCTTCTGGAGAGCAATTATCTCACTTACAATAAAAAAATAAGATGCTAGAAAGAGACTAGGCAGACCTTTAAGCCAAGTCTTTGACATCTAGATATAATATACACTTGTGGACTCAAACTCAAGTAAAAATGGATGCACACGGGGCACATATTTACTTAGGAAGCACAAATTAGCAGTAGGTGTATTGTGTTTTTATTTATTTTTTCAATTATATTTTAATTGGGTTAAGCCAGGAAATTTTTGCAAGTCATGAATTTTACACCTCTGAAAGGCTCAAAACTCAGTCAGGTAGCCAATCTAGCTGAAGGCTGGAGCTCTATTTAGCAATGCTAAAGACTCCTATTTTGGTAAGAACACATATCTCCATTCAGAAGAATTACAAATGATATATTGACTACAATTCTTTAAAAGTAGAAGTTTTCTGGGATGACCTGGGTAGAAAGAAGAGCCCTGAGCTGTCCAAGATCAAAGGACTTATTCTGCCACCCCTTGAACATTCCTCATGTGGCAACTATCTGCTTTGGAACTTTGTTTTTTACTAACATGCTAAGCTGCTGACCTTGCATCCCTGAGACAATCTTATTCTACAAACTGTACCTTGATTTTAGTAATGGAAGAAAAAGTAACAAGAATTCTTGGCAAGGTAACTGAATCTGTTGAAAAAGCAGTCTAAGCTTTCTTTCTGAAAAATATACTTTCTGTATGGAAGACAGCCATAGTTGAATGGTGTAATGGAAAGAATACTAATTTGGGCTTGAGAAACTCTTGGTTTAAATATTTACTTTGCTTCAAATTACCTGTGTGATCTTGCCAATACAGTTAGCCTCTGTGGGGCTCAATTTATTCATTTGTAAAATGAGGAAGAAGATGAGATGATACTTCAAGTCTCTTCTAATTTTAGGTCTAAGATGCTATAACACTCTCACTACGGAAAAATAACAAAGCTAACAGTAGCTGGGTGACAGTAAACTGAAGCTTTAGAGAGTCACGCCTCAGAAAGGTTTTGACTCTAGATTCAGGGTGACAGCTACTTGGGGCTGTTTGTGGTCCCGAAACCTTTGGGGCCCAAGGTACTGCTGCTGTTCAGGGGCTGAATGCTACATCTGTTTGAAGAATGTAAACAGGCATGTACCTGCATACAGCATCAGTGTCCATCCATCTGGCTTCACTTTCATCTTTTCACTTCTCATAATGACCCTATTAAATCCCAGTGAGGAGTTAAAAGCTTCAAAACCTGACTTGTTGATGTCATTTTTTTTTTGTCTGCTGGCTATCCTCCTTGTGCTGATGGAAGACTTTTTCACATAATAGTAACTCTAGGACTTGATGTTGTGGAAAAAAAAGAAGTAAAACTACACTACCAGAAAAGCCTAACTTTTCCTCTGTTGGTGAGTGGACCTACTGAATCTGTTTGACTAGCATCCCTCAGAGAAAGTATATTGTGGAAGTTCACTTGTCTGTATCTATTTATGTCTAGAATGACCTAGAAGTGGCTTCTGAATATGTTGAGCAGTACTTATGGTCAAGGTAGAAAGAGGAGAAGAGGGAAGACTGGTGATAATCAGACCCTACTAAAATTTTTCACATTATTTTTGAAATTTTCATATAAAAATTTCCCCAAAATTTTCACAGACCCATGTGAATCAATGATCAGAGGGGGAAATCTTGGTAAGAGGGTAATGAAAGCAGGGATAGCACAGTTTTACTAATTAGGCTTAAATTAACATCTATTTAAATTTGGTCAGAAACCAGAATTAGATCAGAGTAAGAAATTTTTATAGAATGCTGAGAAAGGAAAAGAACCAAATTTGACATTCATGAAATACATTGCTTATTATGTTAAGATTCTGTTAAGTTGAATGTAGTTCAAATAGATATAAAATACTTGGATCTTGCCCTCAAGGATATATTGGGGGGGGGAAGACATATACATGGAAAAATAAGCAAGAATATGTGTTAAATATGATGTCATAAAATAATATGAGTTTTCACAGAAGAATATGTGATTAAGTATCAAATATGTAGACAAAAAGTCAGGTGTAATATTTGAAAATAAATAATATTTCTTGCTACCCAGAGGTATATATTTTATAAAGTTTATTATGAAGGGTAGACAATCATTCCTAAGTGACCTGGCCACATGGAGCCTAGCCTGCCAGTTCCTTTCTCATTTCCCCCTCACCTCCTGCACTGTCCTTTCTCCTCAGGCTTCCCTCATGGTCTTCTTTTCCATCTCTCCCTTTTTCTTGTTGGTCTCTCCCATTCTCTCTTTGCTCCCTTCTGTCCTGCCCCAAACCTTAACTTTTATTGATGCACAGAACGTATCCTGTCAGGTGCAGAACATATCCTGACCAAGCCAACACAAACCTGGAGCAACTGTGGTATGTCAGGAATGTTTGGTGGACATGTAAAGTTACTCAGGAAAGGGGAGGGGATAAGCTTCCTTGACACACAGGTAGGTTTCAGAAAAGGAAAGAACTACTGAATGAATACTAAAAGGTCAAGAAAGCCTTTATGGTGGTAAAAGGAAAATTGAACCTTGAGGAACAGGTGGGATTCTGATATTTAAACTGGAATGATTTCATGTTAAGCAAAGAACATTAAGAGATCAGTTTAGTTACAGAAGAGGGACCACAATGGGCAAGGGCTTTATGTAACATTGGGAAGAGGGGACTTACATTTAAAACATAGGAAACTGTCCATCTTCCTGTAGATGAAGAGGAACTCTTGATAGTTTAGAGTCTATGGAGTAATATGAAGAGAGCAATATTTTAACTGGCACATGTAAATTTAGAGTGGGGAGAGATTTGTAGCAGGGAGGTCACTTATAATGCTATTAGAGTACTACCAATTCTTAGTATCAGGCTAAACTTTATGAATCAAATTTCAACATTGAATGATGATCTAGTGGCTACTAATGTGAGAATTTTCTCTGAGGGCTACCACCCTCTGACAGCATATGTGTAATAGTAGTGAGGGGAACTGGATAGATGAAGGAACCAAAAAAGCAGCTATTGTTTAGGACTGATTTTTGTGTCACACTTCCTGTCCCCCTCCCCTTGAAGTTGAGCAGGTTTTCTAATGGAGTCACAAAGTCCAGCCTCAAAGGTAAATTGAGTTTCTTTCATCTTTCTAATACTTGATGGATTGAAGCTCCCCTTTCTATTACTTAGTCTAACTCAATGTTATTATCATTAAAAGTATTTAATTTTGAAGGGAAAAGGGAAAGGGTAGAGGGAAGAGATGTGAGGTCCCTAATATCTTTCCTTTAGCAACTGTTGAAGGCTTGATCAAAAGACTCTTCAGAAAAATGGTTTTGAATTTCCCCTAAGGGAAATGTAGTCTCTAAACCAGCAGGTATCTTCAATTGGGCAAGAACTTTCTTTAATACTGTTCAGGCAAAGGGATTAGGAAAAGTCTCTCCTAGCTGTCTCTTTCTCAGAGTCCAAGACCAGAAGACCAGAAATTTTTCTGGCTCCAACTGCTTCTTTGCACTTGGAACTCTCCCATCTTCCCCCCAGGTCCTCTGAACATTCCATTTGCCCTTCCTGGGTCCATCTTCTTCAAATCTCAGATTTTCTTCTGCTTTTGGCCATTTCTCTTGATTACATATGTAAACCAGAGAGATTTTACAATAGGAAGCTAACCTCCTAAGATCACTGACAACCAGAAATCTCTGTCTGGACTCACTGATCAAAGTCTTTAACCCTGAAAAGACCACTTAAAATTTATACACCAGAGGTAAAGGAGATTCGGGAATCCAAAGATAAAAAGTGGTTTTTCATTAGTCCTGTCATCCTGTTAAACAATTGTATTGCAAACAGTTCAATGTCAAAATTCAGACTCAGTGTCAAAATGCTTAGTAAATTCAGGTCAGTCATACAGACATGGAGATAATAACCAGTGATTGGTAATATTGATATCTGCTATTTTACCTAGTCTTTGCTCTGAGGTAAATATGCAGGCATTACTGCTTTTCCAAGACCCTGATAAAGGGTAGATGTACCCTTTTGGCAGTTTTACCATCTCTGAAGCTAAGAAAATGATCTCTTCATTTGTGAGTTCCAAATGACTTACAAAGCCACAAGAACGAATGCAATCATGCCTAGCTGGGAGCCCACTTAATGATATTGTCTGCCTACCATCCAAAACTGAGAAATTGACAGGAACATATGAGAGAGATATTGCCAAGGAAGGGAAGAAGCATGGTATAGTGTGAAAGGAACTGGACTTGAATTAAGAAGATCTGAACTTTAGTCTTGGCCCTGGTACCTAATGGTTACATAAATGAGTCATTAAACCCCCCTGAACCTCTTCAGTACTTAACACAAATGCCTGGCAGATTGTAGGCATTTAATAAATGTTCATCAAATTATGTTCACATTTTTCATCTCTAAAATGAGATCAATGACACTTTCATTAATTGCTTTATGAGGTTATTATGGGGTTAGTGGTCCATAAACTAGGTCCTATATGAATATAAGCTATCAGTATAATTTTAAAAAGACACCCCTCTTCCTATGTACCCAGACCTGAAGTCAGAATTTAGGAAAAGATTCTGAGAAGTAGGACCATGGCTAGAACAGACACTCTTAGTATGAAAAGGAATAATGGAATAGATGGTCATAGAAACATGATTCAAAAGCATCATCATCAAAGTACAGATAGGCAAAATTATTTTCTATTATGCCTATGGTTGTAGAGGAATATTTGCAACAATGTTGGGAAATTGAGGCAAAGGTGTTATAAACCTTGAAAACCTTCACCTTAACCCCAAAACAAATAGCCATTCACAGGACCTTTTACTTGGACTTAAAATATTTCATATAGAAATGCCTATGGAAATTAAAGGTATAGCATACTATGCAATTCTGGAAAGTGGATTTCAATTTACAGTTGTATTTTGGTGATTCTATAAAACATATTTGCAAAAGATATCTTTTCATTCTATATAAGCATTCAAACCTTGTCAATTGGCTGAGACTTACTTCCCATATTCAGCTCACATTAGTATATGGTTGAAGTTCCCTAATGAAATTATAGGAATCAGAACATGAATTATGAATCTATTGGAACTGCTATGTCTAGACCCAGAAAACATCTTTGATGTGTTTGGATTTATACCTATCCAAAGTACCAGAAGACTACTCCGGGCAGTTTACTAAAACTGGATAACTTCACACTTGACCATCCACCCTTGTGCAGAGATTTACAAGAGATTAGAAATAAATTGACAAAGAGCATTGAAGCCTCCAACTTGAGAGTAGTTTTAGATAAGTCTGACTCATTGACTCTCTAGTAACTGAAGATAGAAGGATTGATCGAGGAAGAAATTCCTTTTGAGAACCAAAGTATTATCATACTATGTGTGAGATGTAGATATCCTGATGGAGTAACACATAAAATCAACTTCAATCATAGCTAAAATTTTCAGTAGTGATTGTGAAGATTGGATTTAGCTTTCCCCTGATTGTAAAAATGATGGTACGTAGCTCTTCCTTTATTGTGAAGATTAAATTGTAATCCCCTATCTATTTTTAGATTTTAGATTAGATCTCTCTCTCTCTCTCTCTCTCTCTCTCTCTCTCTCTCTCTCTCTCTCTCTCTCTCTCTCCCTTTTCTCTCTTCCTTAATATCTTCCCTCTATTATAAAAATAAACTATCATAATTCCATTTACTTAAGTAATTCATTTTGGGATTTAGAAATTAAATCCCTGGCAACCACCAATTAAATAATTAGCCCAACCATAAATTTAACATATTCTAGGAAGACTTTAGAAGATGTTGGAAAGAAGTTTTAGTCAATAGCATCATCAAAGAATCCTATAAGCTATTTGAATTGCCATAATAATGGTATGGAAGAAAATTTGAAATATTTAAAAATTGATGGACTTATAACTAGATAACTAAAGTGGGCCCAAACAACATGACACGAATTCAAGATGCCTTGGATTATTTGCCAGTGCTTCTCTATTATATGTCTCTAATGGTATGTAAATTTTACTAGCTCCTCAGAAAAGGAGATGACAAACTGATGACATTTCATCTGCCCAGTAGTAATCTACCATTTTTGAGAATATATGCTCAAAAATCTTGGGAACAACAGATGTATTTCAAATGGAGAAGGTGATTGGAGAAATAAAGAACCCAGAAGTACTACTGGTAAACTTGATTGCCTTTTATAATCTTTGATGTGTAAAAAGAATAATAAAAAACAAGTTTTATATTAGGAAGCAGAGTCAAGATGGTAGAGTGAGAATCAATATTGTTATCTAGCTCTCACAAGTTACCTCATCCACACTCTCCTCTACAACAGCCTAGAAAACATACCAGACAAAATTCTGATTTGAAAAGACAAGAAAAAGTCAGAGTGAGTCATTTTTCCAGCACAGAACAGACAAGGGGTGGGGGTTGGCAAGGAGCACATAGCAGCCACAACAGAGGCAGCAGTAGCAGTTTTTTTAATAAGAGAAATACAAATTAAAATAATTTTGAATTTCTACCCCATCTCCATTAGACTGGCAAACACAACAAAGGAAGAAAATGACAAATATTGGAGGGACTATGGGAAAACAGACACATTAATGTGCTCTTGGTAGAACTGTGAATTGGTGAATCATGTTAATGAATTGGTCTAGCTATTCTGGAAAGTTATTTAGAAATATGCTATAAATTGTCTCTAATCTTAACCCAGTTATACTATCACTAGGCCCCAAAGAAATCAAAGCAAGAAAAAAAAGACTCATGTGTTCATAAATATTTATAGTATGGCAAAACATTAGGAATAACTAAAGAGGTGCCTATCCATTGAGGAAAAGGTTAGCAAATTCTATATATGAAAGTAATGTAATCTTATTGAATCATAAATGATGAAACAAACAGTTTCAGAGAGAACAAGGGAACATCTGTATGAATTGATACAGAGTGAAATGAGCAGAATTCATACCACCCACCTCATGCCAGAAAAGTGATAAACCTTAAATGTAGAATGAAATATACATTTTTTGGGGACATGACCAGGGTGGGAATTTGTTTTGCTGGACTATGTGTAAAGTGTTGCTCTTTTCCTTCTTATTGTCTTATGGAGAATAGGGATTAGGAGGGAAAGAAAATAAATGCCCCTTTAAAAAATACAATATTAACTTTGATTTTTTTCCACTGGGAGATTAAAAAGAGGAGAAATGATCATTGCCTTCAAATCCATGTGACAGTCCTAGCATACAAAAGAGGTTTTAGATTATTATTGTTTTGTTTTGATGGAGTTCCAGAGGAAAGATCTAGGATCAATGAATGCAAGTAACAAGGTGATAGATTGATTTCCCTAGAAGGCAGATCTTTCTATGTCCAATTGCCTACCCCCACCCCCAGCAAAACCCCCAAACTTCAATGGGTAAAATGGCTTGCCTCAGTAGGTGGCAATACCTCTGTAGTACAAAAGAAGGAGTGGTGGTCTTGGATTCAGAAGAAACCTACTCTTTGAATTCTAGCCCTGACATTTATTAGCTCCATGGGCATGGAAAACATCTATAACCCCAGTTTCCTCATATGTAAAATGGTGTCATAAAGTCACAGATTCAGATCTTTAATGACAATTTTCAGGCTAAATTCACTCTTCTCTCATTTTAAAAGCAAGGAAATTGAGGTCCACAGAGGTTAAATAACTTGGCCAAAGTTTGATAGCAAAGTAGCAAGACAGTATTCTACTTCAGTGATCTTCCCTTTCCCCTCTCCATCTTCACCTCCCACACATCATTCAGCACTCTTTCCACTAAATAATAATACTTACACTGCCTATTTCACAGGGTTATTATGAGAAAAGTGCTTTGTAAATATTAAAACACAATATAAATGTGAGCTATTTTCATTATCACTTCCATTGCTGGAAGTGTTGCCTATCTGGCCATCTGTCAGGTATGCTATCAATGGGATCCTAGCCTTGGGAGGGGAGGTTGATCCTCAAAGGCCCTATTCACTGCTTAGATTCTCTAAGAGTCATGTAACATCACAGAGGCCTCAAAAAGCAAGTGGAGACAGAGCTGTTGATAAGCAGCCATTAGGAAGATAAGCCCAGAAAGAAGCCCAATCCCAAGCCTGAGGATCCATGCCACTCAGTGACCCCTCCCCTCTCTCTGTTTAAAAATCTCTCCAATTTACCTGAAGATATACATCCTTGAGTAGATTTCAAAGTTTGATGTGCTTTTTGTATCATAGGATATTTCACGATGCCACAGAAAGAACTCTTATTTTAAAGTCACCCAAATGTTACCTTTCAGTTGCCTCTTTGTCCCTGCTATTCTCTTGCCTTCCAAATTAAGAAAGTGCCATTCCCCCCAATCTATCAATATTGCCTCTAGGAGTAACTGTAGATGCAGTGTCAATGATGATATTTATTGTGGGAGACTTTCCCTTTCATTCAACTAAAAGCATTAGCAAAATTATTCTACATTTATTAAAGTTTAGGCTAAATAGGTCAATAAAATATGTATGTTATAAAATAATGTCTATGTTGAAATTTGAAGCTTTTGCACCAAGTTCCCAATAACCTGAAATTTGTGCCAAGAGAACATTGGCCTCAGATGCCTAGTATGAACACCATTACTCTTAAGAAAAAGAACAAAGGGGAGAGAGCACAGTCCCACATGGCAGAAACAGGAAGCACTGTAAACTCAGTAGTTCTTACCTTTTGTGGTTAGAGTAAAAGAAAGCCTTTAAATGATTCTGAACAACTCAATCCTAAAATCTTTCCTGGTCGAGTTCCAGAGAAAGAGCTAGCATTATCTCTCTCAAGAGGGATATCCAAGAAAGAAGAAATCAGAGGAAAGTTTCCATTGAGTTTGAATTGTGAATCTGGTCTGAAGGGCCTAGGGGTAAACACACCAGAATGATGTGTAGCTCATTTCTTAAAAAAGACAAAAGTGGAAACTCATCCCTATGGCAGAGGTGTGAAGTACTACCAAAACACAGGAGTTGTCACATTTTGTGGGTGGAGTTAATGGAGGGGTTAATCAAAAGAACTCCTATAAAAAGACTCTTAGTTCTTAGAACAACTTAGTTTTAATATCTCTTGATGTTGGAGCTCAAGGAAAAGAACAAGCTATCTTTATCCTGAGAGGAATACTGGAGGACAGAATCAGAAGCTTGGGAACATGGAGGGAAAAGGATTAATTGAGAACTTCTATGCTGATCTCACTTGCCCCATCTGTCTGAGCTATTTCAGTGACCCAGTGATTGTCAAATGTGGGCACAATTTTTGCAGAAAGTGTCTCTTCCAGTGCAGTGAGGAATCTGATTTTACATTAACCTGTCCAGAGTGCAGAGAAGTCAATTTATACAGTAATATAGTGCCAAACAAGAACCTGTAGAGTCTATCCATCACTGGCAAAGCTCTTTGACAAAATTTACTGCTGAGCAAGGTATTTCTGATTATCAGTGATCAACATGGAGAGAAAGATTAGCTCTTTTGTGAACAAGACCAAAAACTAATTTGTGATTCCTGTTTATTAACCCAGGAGCACAAGGATCACCAAGTCCTTCCCTTGCAAATGGCTGCTGACAAGTACAGGGAAAAACTGCAGGGGACATTGAATGTCTTACAAGAAAAAGCGAAATTTAAAATTGCATTGAATAATGTGAGAATGAAAGGGGCACAATGTAAGGAGAATTTTTGTGCTCTTAATTATATGTGAATATGGTAAAATGCATGAATTCTTATGGAATGAAGAATATAAATACCTCAATAGCCTGGAGCAGGATTTAGAAGTCAACCTGGAACATCTCAACAAAAATGAATCTAAATTGACCCAACAAATCCAATATCTGCAACAAATGATATTAGAAATGGAAGATAATTTGGAGAAGGCATATGAAAGCCACCATGAAAAGAAACTGTTAATTCAAGAACCAGAGGTTGTTTCCATTGAATGGACCAGTCACCCCATCATTGGTTTAAGAGAAATTCTCTTGACATTTTATTAAGATATTTCTCTGGAACATGAAACATTCAATCTTTCTCTCATCCTGGCTGAAGATTTAAAAAAATGTCAAGAATGGACATGTTCCAGAAGACCTGGATGACCAGGAAGAAAGATACGACTATATTTTTACTGTATTGGGCACTCAGACAGTCACTTCAGGAAAAAAAAAATATTGGGAAGTAGATGTCAGAGAACAGACAGAGTACTCAGTGGGAATCTGCAATGATTCAGTCAACACAAATGGGAAAATCTATCTATTATCTGAGGATATAAAAGTCCTGGTAGGCTTAAAATTTGGAAATTATTTTTATCCTCTGGAATTCAGAAGAAGGTTTTCATGTGAGCTGAACTGTCCAATCACTGGGCATTTACATGGATTATGAAAAGGGTCATCTTGTATTTTATAATGTTTCAGAAAGATCTCTTCTATACAGTTCCACAAAGGTAGCTTTTCAGGAGCCTGTTCATCCTTTCTTCTCTCCTTGTCTTTTTAAATAAAAGAAGTACCTCTTAATCACTTATTACCTTTACCACCAAAAATCAAAATCCAGATGTCAGTGATGCTAATTATTATCAGAGACGTTCAATAATCCACTTTCAATAAATTCCAATAAAATGACCCCTTTCACATTTCTCTTCATTTTTGTGTTTGTATGTCAAACTTTCCACTTAATTCTGGTCTTTTCTTTACAAATACTTGGAAATCTTCTATTTTGTTGAATGCCCATACTTTCCCCGGGAAGTATATAGTCAATTAGGATGGGAAGGTTATCCTTGGTTGTAGATCCAATTCTGTTGCCTTTCTGAATATCATATTCCAAGTCTTGCGGCCCTTTAGTGTAAATGCTGCCAGATCCTGTGTAATTCTGATTGGTGTTCCTTGATATCTGAATTGTCTCTTTTTGAATTCTTGCAATATTTTCTCCTTAGCTTGGAAGCTCTTGAATTTGGCAATTACATTCTTGGGGTTGTCTTTTGAGGAATTAGTGTAGAGGGTGATCTATGGGTTCTTTAGTCTATTTTGCTCTCTTGTTCAAGAAAATCAGGGCAGGTTTCTTGGATAATTTCTTGTAGTATGATGACCGTGTTTCTGTTTATTTCTGGGTTTTTGGGTAGACCAATGGTTCTCAGTGAGATATTTCATATCTCCTATTTTTTTAGTCTTTTGACTTGGCTTTATTACTGTTTGATGTCTTGTGAGATCATTAGCTTCTACTTGCCCAATTCTAGTCTTTAAAGACTGGTTTTCCACTATGATCTTTTGATTTTCCTTTTCAGTTTGTATTAGCCTGTTTTTCATGGCTTCTAGTAGGTCATTTCTGGTCTTCAATTTGCTTATCATTTTATTTGATTTCTGGACATCTTTTTCCAAGGTTGAGATTCCGTCTTTTAAACTATTATTTTCTTTTTGAACTACTTCTCACTTTTCTTGCCAAGTTCCTCCTATCTTTTTAACTTGGTTCTCAAATTCTAGTCTGATTTCTTGGTGAGCTTGTGATCAATTTCCATGTTTTTTGAAAGTTTGGATGTGTTTTCTTGTTTGTCTTCCTCTGCAGTCTTCTCTGTAGTCTGGATATTTTCTCCATAAAAATTATCCAGGGTCATTGCCTTTCTCTCTCTCTCTCTCTCTCTCTCTCTCTCTCTCTCTCTCTTTTGGGTGAAGATTGTATTTCTTGGGCATAGTCATTGCTAAGCTGGTATTTCCTTCCCTTCCCAGCCAGAAGTCTGAGTGAGGAGGTCAGGTTCTCTGTGTATGGAGCTATGGAGGACGGCTTTTTCCTGAGGCTATTTTTGGAGTCTCCACAGCTTCTACTGTGTGCTTCCCCTCTCTGCTCTATCTCAGGACTCAAGGTTTTTACTCTTCAGCCTCCTGGGGTCCCAAGTCTAGCTGCTCTCAGGGGTAAGTTCTTGGTGGTCTTAATCAGCTCCCGAGGAGGTAGAGTTGCCCCTTGCTCACTCTGATTCTGATGCACTGGCTCTGACTCTGGCCTGTAGGTGGGGTGGGGGAGGGTTGATCAGATCACATTTTGGTGAAAGCTATTTCACCCCTTTATAGTGTGAAAATGCCCAAATCCCACATACCTTCAATGCTGTACCCTACTGTGGGGTCCCTTTGTTCATCTGAACTTGTTTTTTTGTTTTCTCCATATGAAGTAGTCTATATTGGTCAGTAGTGAGGGAAGGAAGAGTTCTGCTTCTCCAATGCCAGGGTAGAAGCATTGAGACAGAAATATTTCTCAGAGGATTTCTGAACAAGCACTTGGAACAGGAATGTTTTGTCACTCATTACCCACTTTTGGTCACACTTCTAAGGCAGAGAGGAGTAGTTTTAGTCACAAGCAAAAGAGACCCTTAGCTATATGTGAAACAAAAAACAAGTTCTCAAAACTTAGCTCAGTGGCTTTGAACCTAAGAGCAGCAGGAAGATTCAATTCTAACCTTTAAACCTACAGACAAGCCTATAGTGGAATAATCAAGTCAGAAAACTAAAATCTATTAGAATAAAGCAGTTCAGCCCCAAAGAACCTGAAAAACCTTCCAGACAGCTAATAGTAACTGAATCTAGAAGCAATCTCCTGAAAGTCAACCCAAACGAACTCCATATATTCAGTCTTGCAGAGGTCTTATCAGGAGGGCAGTAAAAATCCCTCTTCCTCAGACCAGACTACCTGGGAAGCATCAAAAATTTGCAGACCCTCCAACTGAGCTATGAAAATAGTAGAAGGGTATTAAAAAACAGACGCTCAGACCAGATACCTCCTCACCAAAATGTACAGTGCTAAACTCTAACATAATGTCCAAAGTCAAGAAGAAGAATGGAAGAGTAAACAAAAAAGAACTTAAATGCAAAGAGTTATTATGGTTTGCAAGAGGGAGGTTCAAGGCACAAACAAAAAAGAAAACAATGTCTTAAAAATATCTAGAAGCCTGGAACAGATTAGGTGCAAAATATATGAAAGCAAATAAGCTAATATTTGATTAGTCCAAAGGTTCTGGCTATTAGTCAAGAATTCACTATTTGATAAAGCTGTTAGGAAAACTGGAAAGTAAACTGTCAGAAGACTTGGGCCTAAAAAAAATGAAAGGATCTATGTGCTTTTTTACAAAAGTGCTATATACTAATCCTGGAGTGGGAGGTCCTGGGTTCAAATCTGGCCTTATATACTTCCTAGCTTTGTGACCCTAAGAAGGTCACTTAATCCTGTTTGCCTAATCCTTGCCCTTCTGTCTTTGAATTGTCACTAAAACAGAAAGTAAAGGGTTTAATAAAGTATTATATTGACTGAAAAAATTGTCTGGTCCAAATATATCAATTGATAAGTACAAGTCATTCAGACTTTTTCAAATACATGGACCATATAGTGACCAGACAGAAAGTGATTTCTGATCCAGAGATGATCAATTAACCATTTTGAAAGAATCTTCATGAAGTAAATATTATTCTAGATTTTATGGTTAATAGCAAAATTATGGGAATTATTAAGTAATCAATAAGCCTCTAGTAACTTCATTCATACACATGAGATTGGGAAGAACCAAAAGCAGAAATACAAAAAAGTCAACTTGGTCTCATCCCCTTTAACACTATTCAAAGGTCATATGGAAGGGAAATATGAATTAGTTCTTAAGAACTTAGTAAAGTCCCTCATATATGTACTAATGAGATTTATGCTATCTTCAAAAGCTTGGGAGTCATATCAGAAAAATGAGAGCCACCAGAAATTCATTAAATTTTTCAGAATAGAATTTACTGAGAAAGACATCTCACACTCAAATAAAAGTTCTTGGATATGAAGTGGGTAGTCAAAGGGAAATTTGGAAGTCCAGCAACTGTGTGTAGGGAGATCAGTTTCAAAGATGATCCAACAAGAATTTCCTGTCTTATAGTTTGATGAACATTAATTTCTATGATGATTGTCAAATGTGGATAAATAACAGTAGTCAATTATGAGTTCAGTTCATATTAAAAATCTGGAAAATCTAAAGTGGATATAAATCCACTGTCTTGTAGATTATATGAACATAAAATCTAATGCAATTGAATCATATGAATAACATTCTAGATAGATTATCTAAATTGGAAGCATGTAGGTATCACTGAGGAATATTTAGGGAGATATTTGAAAGCTAGGAATAAGCTTATTCTACATGTTTCCATTTTTTACTCACATTCTGCCTGAGTAAACACTTATTGGGAAAACTGTGTTCAGTTCAGTTCTGGGTGTTTTGTTTTTAGATGGAAAAGATCTACAGTATAGCTATCAGGTTGTTGGGTAGCATTGAGATCCTCATATATAATTATTGCTTGAAAGAACTAGGAATATTTAACTTATGGGAGTGGAAACATGTAAGCAGGTAGAAAATGACAGTTATTTTCAAGTTTTAAAAGACTATTGTATAACTTAGTCTACTTGGTCCTAGAGGGCAGATCTAGAAGGAATTGAAGACTTCAGAGGAGCATCTTTTGAATTAAGTAAGAAAGTACTTCCTAAAAATTAGTGCTTTCCAGAGGTAGAAGGGGTTGTCTTATGGTTCTCTTTCTTTAGAAGTTTGCCAGGAAAGACTGGATGTTCAATTGCTATGCATTTTTTGGAGTGGGTGCTAATTCAAGTATGGATTACACTAATAAATTCTGGAGCCCTTCCAACTGAGGTTCTGTGATTCTGTGTTGGTGGAAAGAATGCTAGTTTTGGCATCAGAGAACATGGATTCAAATCCTGGCTCTGCAACTCAGTGTTTGTGTACTTGAGCAATTTATATATAACAGAAATTAATTCTCCTCTTTGGGTCTCAATTTACTCATCTGTTAAATCAGGGTATTTTACTAAATGAGGTCTAAAATCCCTTCCATCTCTTAATCACATCAAATGGTACTTTCCTTGAAGATCTGGAAATCCAAAGATATAGATTTTTAAAATGTCTTATCATTTCCACTGCTTATATTGCCTTACCCTTCTTATTAACTTGTGAGACTGATTTTGCCTCCATAGATTATATCCACTAGCCAAAGAGAAGTGGAGGTAATTTTATACTGTAAGTGTAAAAAGTTACTTTGACTAAATTTTTATGAGTTAAATAAGAAGATTGTTGTTGCCAATGATAACATATTAGCCCTTAAATCAAAATGACTGTTGGCAGCTTTTATTTTCAAGGTAGAGATATTAAAGTGGGAAATATAGGAAGGAGGTAGAGGATTGTCTAGCCTACCACCCTAAGTGCTACTCCAGTGAAGTTCAACTCAGCACTCAGAAAGGGCTCTCTCAAGTCCTAATCTCTACATGGAAGTTCCAGTGGTGTCTTCAGCCAGAAATCTACCAACACAAGCCTCTTCCTTCAGCCCAAGTCACTCACCCAGCAAGCCTCTCCAGCACAGAATACTCTAGTCCAGGATGAGTCCAGGAAAAGGGACAGGCTTCAAGAGTCTCCCTTCAGCTCAACTCACCAATGCAGAATGAATGAATTAGTCCTTGAGCTTGGCCTTTTATACCCCTTTGTCTATGTCACCTCCTGTCTCTCCCCCTCTTCATGGGAACCAATTGCAGTCTTTCCAATTTGCCTAGCACTGTCAAGGATAGGGGGAAGTGGCCTTTGGAGGTGTGAACTTTCTCTAGTAAGTGACTTGTGAACTCTCTTACTTAATGTATAGCTAAGTGCTAAGAGGGGTACCTCAATTTCTTGATTTGATTAACCTAAAATAGACAAAGGGAGGGTTAACTCTATCTTAAACTGTCTAGAGGGACCCTGCCAAGGTTTATTTACCGGAAGATTATTCTTTCCTCCAGTTATGTAAACCTGATGGTAGAAGATAAAGAAAAATGTTTTAATGTTTGGGACAACTTCATGTACACCACAGTCACCAATACAGTGCTTATAAATCCTGGGATTTCAGTAGGCTAACTAGTATTTTCTAAATGGTTATTTTTCTGTATTGAAAGAAATCAAATGCAATGAAAAGAAAATAGGCAAAGTTTATAGATAGACTATCCAAAACCATTGAGTCTATCATGGGATTGAACCAAGATTCCCAGGAATCTGTTGCACATCTGAGGAGCTTGACTTAGGACAGCCCAGGGGGTCTGTTAGTTGTTTCTTTTTTGTCACTTTGCTAGCACATGTCTGTCATAGGGCATTCTTCTCAACACTTAATCCTTAAGTAAGGATGTATACATTCCCGATTGCTAGACTAAGCAGAGTGGAGTAAATCTAAAATTCAAAAGACCTTTCTACCAACAACAGAGATGTCAAAAAGAGATTAGGAAGTGCTTTTTATGTCATAGACTGGCCACATAGTAAAAGATTGTTATTTGAAGAAGTATGAACAAAACATGAAAAATAATAAAAATCAGGAAAGAACTTACTATAGATCTAATACAAATAGATGCTATGATCATTGCACCCTAAGGAGCTCTGAATATCCAGATCTTAAGTATTCAATCAGCTATTCAATCAGGAGCCAAGCCTAGATACTCAGATGTTGTAACTAAAGAAAAATATTCATCATAAAGCCAGGACTTTAAAATAATTGAAAATAAGAATGGGCATGGGAGAAAGGAATGGCAGATTGTGAAACTTAATAAGGTACTTAATAGGAATGAAACCTAAAGATAAAAAGGGAGAAAAAAAGTACATGGGTGGTACCTAAAAATGAATTCATAGGATCTGTGAGAATTTCCAATGAAGAATCAAACTAACACATGAGTGAAAAGCAGAGAGAAGATAAGGAGATAGAACAGCAGATTAAATATATGATAGCAGAGATGAGGAAAGATATTGGAGACTCATACAGAAGGAGCATAGTAACCAGTCAAAAGAAAACTAAAGAACAAATCAAAACATATCTAGAAAAATATTTTAGTTCAGATTGGGTTGAGGGATTTAACAGGAGAGAAAGAAAATTTATAGAAACATCAACAAAATCACAGTTTGATGGCAGAAACAAAGAAACAAAATTTCATGTGAATGCACAGACAAGGGTTACTATTGCAGATGTGTCTTTAGAAACTACATACAATGTAGACAATCTCAAAGACATGGAGAATTCTCCACTTGGACTGATTGAAAGTTCAAAAAGCTGTTTGGTGCAGACTTCCTTATGAAAAAGATCTAAGGAATCTAGATGCTGAAATTTTTCACCCTATACAACACAACATAGAAAATTCAAATCTAAATGGTTATAGAGCTAAAAATACAGTTGATATTGAAAACCATATTCAAAATATTGAAAACATAACACCAGTTATATTTGAAAACATAAATGGAATGCCGGGCATAACAACTGCCATGAGGGCCAAGGGTTTAAGAAACTTTCATGAAGCCAATGTTCTGAAAGAAGGGGGGAGGTCTGACCAAGTCAAAGAATATGTACAAACAGATGGTTATGGTTTAGATTCATATTCCAAGGAAGAGAAAGACACTACAGATTCAAGTGTTAATAAAGATCAGTCAGGAAATTAATTAAACCAAGAAATTTTAATTGGTCCAACCATACAGTCAGCTAATGATGAAAGTGCAGTGCAAAGTGACAGCATGACAATTGGTTCTTTAAGAAGAGATAAACCTGAACCATATGTATGGATTAAGGTGGGGGAAAAGCAATACAAAGCTTTTGTGGATACTGTTGCTTCAAAGTCTGTCCTAAAGACATCCCCAGGAGATACCACTGTAGGGGGTATGGTTTTAGTGGCAGGAGCTACTGGGGAAATACAATCGGTCCCAGAGTTCAAAAGCACAATGGTTAAACTAGGTCTTCTCAACTTTGACCATACATTTCTCCTAATTTCTAGATGTCTGGGATAATCTTTTAGGACAAGATTTTTTTATGTAAAAGTGGGGCAACCCTGCAATAAGAACAACCTGGAAATATATTTTGACATCTACCCAAACATTCATTAAAGCATTACCCATTGCTATATCTGGAGCAATTGGAGGAAAAAACCTGAACAGATACAAACATTAACATCTCTGTATGACATTCCTAATGACATACTTCAAGGAGTTTTTATTAAACATCAAAATGATGTGGGCAGAATAAAATCTGCTGTACCAGTAAAGATTGAAGTCAGGGATGGTGTACCTCCTAAGATACCTCAATATAAACTTGGTAAAGAAGCTATTGAAGGCATAACACCAATCACTAACAGTTTACTAGAACAAGGCATTTTAAGTGTCTGAATTTAATAGTTCAATTTTAGCTATTAAGAAATTAAGCTATTAAGAAAAACAAGCTAAATGTAGATGAGACCTAATCATGGAGATTTGTGGAGGATTTTGGGGCAGTGAATAACTTTATATAAAAGACTTATACAGTTACATCTTCTCCAAATGATATCATCACACAAACTGCACCCAAAGCCTGGTGGTACACTGTGATATATCTGAGCAACGCATACTTTACCATACCATTGTACCCTGACTCCCCAAACATTTTTGCTTTCCAATGGGGACAAAATCAGCTTTGCTGGACCATGATCATACAGGGATCTTGTGAATCAGCCTCTATATCCTGTCAATTACTTCAGAGAGATCTAGTAATTATCAGTTTCAAGCACAGCAAGTTGGTGCACTATGTGAATGATTTATTTTAGTATCACCAGATCCAAAGACTTGATTATAAGACTCAAAGAGACTACTGATATAGCTTTATAAGAGAGGACACAAGGTCTCTAAGAAGAAGATTCAGTGAGTACTCCCAAAAGTAGAATATCTAGGATTTATCCTAGAAGAGGGAACTAGGAAAATATCAAGCAGAAGGATAGCTGATATACAGAAACTAGGCATCCCTAGGACTAAGAAACAACTCAGAGCATTCCTAGGGGTTGCTTGTTTCTCATGACAGTATATCATAGGGTATTCCCATATTTCAAAGTGCTTGACTGACTTGACAAAGAATGAGATTAAAGAACCATTACAACTGACTAATTAACATCTTCATGCTTCAAGCCATTTTAACAGCTCTGGCTTTAGGGATACCAAACTATGAGAAGGAGTTCAACTTGCATTTACACAAAGCTAAGGGCATTGTTTCTGGGGTATTGGCACAATATTTTGGGTTGAATTTAAGACTGGTAGCATTTTACAGTTCTATCCTTGGCACTGTGGCACAGGGAATGGTACATTGCCTGAGAAGCATTGTTGCAACTGCTCTCTTGGTTAAGAAAACAAATGATAATGTACTGGGATGCAAGCTAAATGTGTATTCTGCACACCAAATTGAAAAATTCTTAGAGTGGCAGAATATGCATGCTTTTACAGATGCCAGGCTATCTCAGTATGAGATCATTTTACTGGGAAATGACAACCTAACTATTCATAGGTGTGCACTGTTAAATCCAGCTATTTTGATTCCAGATTTGCCATTGGTTGGAGAACCACTACCTGATTGTAACCAAGTAGTAGAAATGATGTATAAGCCTAGAGAAGATCTCAAAGATACAACTCTTAGTGATCCTGATATGGAGTTATACACTGATGGATCCTCATACATCTATAGAGGACACAGGGTCATAGGGGCAACAGTAGTAAATAATGATAAAATGCTTTGGCATGCATCATTACCAAATCATGTCAGTGCCCAGGGTGTGGAGTTAAAAGCATTGCTTCAAGCCCTGGAGATGGCAAAAGGCAAAAAAGCGAATATTTTTACTAAGCGAATATTTTCACTGAGTCCACTTACATTTTTTCCATGATTCATTTTAAGGCTTTTATTTGGAAGAACAAAGGTTTTGTAACAACAGCTGGAAAACCAATTGAATATAGTGAACTCACACATCATCTGATAGCAACTGTGGACTTGCCAAGAGAGATAACTGTAATCCATTGCAAGGCACATACTTATGGCAAGGACAAGATATCCCTAGGAAATCAAAGGGCTAAAATAACAGCTAAATATGCAGATGAATTTGGTCCCTTCTGTGAGCTGAACCTTTCCAGGGTGGAAAAGCATGATCTTACCAAAGCTTACCATAGGGATGAGGTTCAGTCATGGAAAAAAACATCTAGGGGTTAGATTAATTAAGGGCATCTGGGTAGCTCAAGGAGGGAAGTCGATTCTCCCCAGAAAGCTGTACCAACATCTGAGTAATGTGATTCATTCTAATGGTCATTATAGAGTGTAAGCCATTCTAGATGTGGTGCAACAATTCTGGATGGCTCTGGGGATATCAACAAATGCTATGAGAGTTTGTCAGGCATGTGACATATGTAGGAAATTTAATCAAGGTCATTTAAAAAATTTAAAAATATTTTTCCATTTGAATAAGTTTATTTAGTCAATTTAGAACATTATTCCTTGGTTATAATAATCACATTATTTCCCTCCTTCCCCTCCACCCACTCTTCCTGCAGCCAACTCGCAATTTCATTGGGTATTACATGTGTCCTTGATCAGAACCCATTTCTATGTTGTTGTTTACACTAGGATGTTCATTTAGAGTCTACATCCCCAACAATATTCTTTCAACCTATGTATTCAAGAAGTTGTTTTTCTTTGGTATTTTTACTCCCACCGTGTTTCCTCTGGATGTGGATAGTGGTTTTTCTTGCAGGTTCCTCTGAGTTGTTCAGGGTCACTGCATTGCCACTAATGAAGAAGTCCATTACATTTGATTGTACCACAGTGTATCAGTCTCTGTGTACAATGTTCTCCTGGTTCTGCTCCTCTCACTCTGCATCAATTCCTGGAGGTTGTTACAGTCCCCATGGAATTCCTCCACTCTATTATTCCGTTGAGCACAATAGTATTCCATCACCAACATATACCACAATTTATTCAGCCATTCCCCAATTGAAGGGTATCCCCTCATTTGCCAATTTTTTGCCACCACAAAGAGCGCAGCTATGAATATTTTTGTACATGTCTTTTTCCTTATTATCTCTTTGGGGTACAAACCAAGCAGTGCTATGGCTGGATCAAAGGGCAGACAGTCTTTTATCACCCTTTGGGCATAGTTCCACATTGCCTCCAGAATGGTTGTATCAATTCACAATTCCATCAGCAATGCATTAATGTCCCAAATTTGCCACATCCCCTCCAACATTCATTACTTTCCTTTGCTGTCATGTTAGCCAATCTTCTAGGTGTGAGGTGATACCTCAGAGTTGTTTTGATTTGCAGTTCTCTGATTATAAGAGATTTAGAGCATTTTTTCATGTGCTTATTAATAGTTTTGATTTCTTTAACTGAAAATTGCCTATTCATGTCCCTTGCCCATTTTTAAATTGGAGAATGGCTTGATTTTTTTTTGTACAATTGATTTAGCTCTTTATGAATTTGAGTAATTATACCTTTGTCAGAGGTTTTTGTAATGAAGATTGTTTCCCAATTTGTTGCTTCCCTTCTAATTTTGGATGCATTAGTTTTGTTTGTACAAAACTTTTTTAATTTGATGCAATCAAAATTGTTAATTTTAAATTTTGTGATTTTTTCTAGCTCTTACTAGGTTTTAATTTTTGTTTAATTGTTGTTTTGTTAATATTTGTTGCCTTATAATTGGGCATAGTAATTTTTAATGATTGCCTTAATTTCCTCTTCATTAGAGGTGAGGTCTCCCTTTTCATCTTGGATACTGTCAATTTGTTTTTTTCTTTCCTATTTTTAATTAGACTGACGAATACTTTGTCTATTTTATTTGTTTTCTCAAAGTACCAGCTTCTAGTCTTATTTATTAGATCAATAGTTCTTTGACTTTCAATTTTAGTAATTTCTCCTTTGATTTTGAGGATCTCTAATTTAGTCTTCATTTGAGGATTTTTAATTTGTTAGCTTTCTAGTTTTTTAATTTGTATGCCCATTCATTGACCTCTGCCCTTCTTAATTTGTTAATATATGAACTCAAGGATATAAATTTTCCCCTGACTACTGCTTTGGTGGCATCCCATCAGTTTTGAAAGGATGTCTCACCATTGTCATTTTCTTCAATGAAGTTATTAATTGTTTCTACGATTTGTTTTTTAACTAATGGGTTTTGGAGAATCATATTGTTCAATTTCCAATTAATTTTTGATTTACCTCTCCATGTACCCTTGCTAATTATTATTTTCATTGCATTATGATCTGAGAAGGTTCCATTTAGTTTTTCTGCCCTTTTGCACTCATTTGCAATGTTTTTATGCCCTAATACATGGTCAATTTTTGTGAATGTACCATGTGCTGCTGAAAAGTAGGTATATTCCTTTTTGTCCCTATTTTTTTTCTCCACATGTCTACTAACTCTAATTTTTCTAAGCTTTCATTCACTTCTCTTACCTCTTTCTTATTTCTTCTTCTTATTTTTTTGGTTTGATTTATCTAGTTCAGATAGAGGAAGGTTCAGGTCTCCCACTAGTATAGTTTTTCTATCTATTTCATCCTTGAGCTCTTTTAGTTTCTCCTTTAGAAATTTGGATGCTATGCCATTTGGTGCATACATGTTGAGTTTCCTCATTGACTATCCTGACTTTTATTAGGATGTAAGCTCCATCCTCTTACTTTCACCCTATGTGTATCTAGCTTCCTTATGTGTGTTTCTTGTAAATATGTTAGGGTTTTGATTCTAATCCACTCTGCTATTCGCTTCCATTTTATGGGTGAGTTCATTCCATTCATATTCAGAGTTATGATTACTAACTGTGTATTTCCCAGCATTTTGATTTCTACTCCTGGTCCAGCCTTTTCTTCTTTCACTATTTCCTTCTACACCAATGTTTGTTTATAATCACTCCCCCTAGTTCCCACCCTTATTTTACTTCCATTTCTACCCCTCCCTTCTTATTCCCCCCTTATTTTCCCTGTAGTCTTTTTAAAATTGCCCCCCACCCTCTCCCTGCCTTGTATTTCTTCCCTCCCCACCAGTCCATTTGTTACCCTTCTACTCCCCTATAGGGCACAAATCTATTCTCTGCCCCAATGGATTTTACTGTTCTTTCCTCTTTGGGTCATTTTCAAAGCATGTAAGAGTTGAGTATTTTCTATCTCCAACTCTTTACCTTTCCAGTGTATCAATGTTCTCCCCCCTCCCACCATGAGCTTTTTTGTGACATATAAATTTACCCCCCATTTATTCCTTTTCCCATTTCTTTTAGTATTAACCTCTTTTTTAGCTCTAGTTGTATATCTATATCTATATACATATATATACACACACACATGTATATGTATTTATGCATGCATATATCTATATACCTATTTATGTCTTGTCCTTTCATCCTATACAGTTTGTCACTGTTTCCTCTAAGTGTAATTCTTCTAGCTCCCGGGGTGATAGCAACAGTTTTTCAGAGTTACCAATGACCTCTTTTCTTATAGGGATACATATTTCAACTTATTGAGTCTTTAAAATTATTTTTGTTCTTGTTTTGTTTTGTTTTTCTTTTTCCCTTCTTTTTAAATTACCTTTTGATGATTCTCTTGAGTTCTGTGCTTGGACATCACATTTTCTGTTCAGGTCTGGTCTTTACGAATGATTGGAATTCTTCTATTGTGTTGAATGACCATGTTTTCCTCTGTAAGAATATAATAAGTTTTGCTGGGTAGTTGATTCTTGCTTTCTGGAATATCATATTCCATGGCTTTTGGTCCTTCAGTGTGGATGTACCCAGATCCTGCATTATCCTCACTGTGGTTCCGTGGTATTTGAATTACTTCTTTTTGGCTGCTTGTAATATCTTTTCTTTGGTCTCATAGTTTTTGAATTTGACTATAACATTCCTGGATGTTGTCAGTTGGGGATTAAATACAGGAGGTGATCTGTGGATTCTTTCAATCTCCACTTTCCCCTCTTGTTCTAGGATATCGAGGCAGTTTTCCTGAATAATTTCCTGTAGTATTATGTCTAGGTTTTTTCTTTTGTCATGGTCGTCTGGTAGACCAATGATTCTTAAATTGTTTCTTCTCGAACGATTTTCTAAATAGTCAGTTTTGTGAATGAGATGCTTCACATTTTCCTCAATTTTTTCATTCTTTTGGTTTTGTTTTATAGTGTCCTGCTGCCTTGTGAGGTCACTTAATTCCAGTTGTTGTATTCTGGTTTTTAAAGACTGGATTTCATCCCTGTCTTTTTGGTCGTCCTTTTCCTTCTGGTCTGAATTTCTTTGAAGGTCGTCTTTCATCCTCCTTACCTCGTCTTTCATCTCCTTTGCCTCATTTTCCAGCTGGTTGAATTTGGCTTTCAAGACACTATTTTCTCATTTTAGTTCAAGTGCCTCTGTTTCCAGATGACTAATCTTAATTTTGAAGTTATTTTCCCAATTGTCTTCAGCCTCTCTTAATTGTATTTTGAGTTCTTCCACAGCCTGTATCCAATTTGCTGAGATTTCTGATATATCATTTGCTGATCTCTCCCCTCTGTTACGTTTGCTTAGTAGAAGCTTTCTATTGTAGTTTCTTCTTTTTCTGTTGTTTGCTCATATTCACCCCTTCTTTACTCCCTGTATTTGTCTGTGCTCTTGCTCTTCTCATTTTTTGGGGGGGCTTCTGTCAGTCTCCCCTCTTGGAGCTTTAACAGAAGATCTCTTGGAATAGTCTCTGGGAGAGGGTTGTTGGGAGTTTGAGCTTCTCTGTCCTCTGGAGGCTTTTGATTGGATTAAAGTCCAACAGTCAATGAGAATGGGTGTGGAGCCTGGGTTTCTCTGAGTTCTGGAGACTTTCAATGGGACTAAGTTCAGCTTAGTTGGGCTGGGTCCAAAACCTCCTGGAAGGCTGGAGCACATATGGAGGATCTCCACAGCTCTGGCTAGGCTGCCAGGTCTATGCTCCCTCTCTAGCTCCTTCCGCACTGTCTGTGTTGGATGCTCTGAACTTGGCACAGCCCTGCCCACAAGATACACCCTCCAGACCAGCACCTTTGCCTGCCCATAAATTCCTGCTGCCGCCGGAGTCTCAGCGTTCTGGGTGGGAGGGGGGATGTGTCGTGGGACATTCCTTCTGTCTTCCCCTTAAACCCGAGTGTTCTTGGATTCCAGCTTTTTGTGGGGAGTACCTTTTGAATTAAATCCAGCAGGAGGGTGGGGCATACCTTTTGAATTAAATCCAGCAGGAGGGTGCCTTGACTATGTCTTGTTGTTAAGGTGATTTTCAGTCCCCTAGGAGCATTCAGTTTGTGATTGGTTAGGAAGGTTATTTAGAGGTCTGAACTTCTGCTCCTTCTAGGCCACCATCTTGACTCCGCCTCCTCAAGGTCATTTTAAGAACATAGCATTAGGAAGCAGACCTTTAAGTTATATGCCTTTCCAATATCTTCAAATTGACTACATAAACATGCCTAATTACAAAGGATTCAAATATGTACTGGTGATTGTGGATAGATTAACAAGATGGGTTGAGGCATATCTGGCTAGAAAGAATGATATAGCCATAGTAGTAAGATCTTTAGTGAAAGAAATAATACCTAGATATGGTATTACTGATACTATACAATTGACTCAAATTTAGCGACTCATTTCACTTCTCAGATCCTGCAAGAAGTGTACTAAAACTTGGGTATAAAATGCAGTCCACATGATGTGTATAGGCCTCAGAGTTCAGGGCAAGTTGAAAGAATGAACAAAGAATTGAAGACATCCATAGGAAAACTATGTTCACAAATGTACTTGAAATGGACAGATGTTCTTCCTTTACCTTTATTTCAACTGAGAATAAGACCAGAGGTGACTTGCACATATCCCCATTTGAGTTGTTATATGTTCAACCTTTATGGCATGGTAGAACAGCATAACCATCATATGTATCCATGCTAAAAGGAGAATGCCAACTCCAATCCTATTTGGTAGAAATACAAATTAGATTGGAGGAATTGAGAAGACTAGGCTTATTAGTACAAAGGGTACCACTGGATGTTTCACTACACAATATCAAACCGGGAGATAAAGTATATGTGAAGAATTTTAATAGAGAGACATCATCAGAACCAATATGGATAGGTCTTCTAGACGTGATTATGATTACTCCCACATCTGTTAAGGTGTCTGGAAAAGATCCATGGTATCAACACTATTCCCATAATATTGCCAGCAATGTAGAAGAACTATATGAAATATCCTTAAGACCATGCATAAGAAAGAATCTGAAGTATTGCCAATAGACCTAACAATGTAAATGGAAATCACTACATGAGAGTAAAAGAAGAATAACAAAATGAAAACACTGTACAATGATGATGACAACAACAACAACAAAAATGAGAGACACAAGAGTACAAGATAAGGCAGAATATAAGCATTGCAAAACAGTGATGAAATAGTCCCAAGTTTAAAGGAAAATAGCTCCAAAAAGAACAGATTTCTGCTAATAATAATAATAATGAAACAAGGTTAACTAACCAAGAAAACACATCTCTACCAAAACACATTACATTGTGTATGTTTCTATCTAAATCAACAGGAAAATAAGAACCAAAGAGTAAAGGAAAAGTCTATCTCTAAGAATAATTAAAAAGTAGAAACAATCTCCCAATATTAACATCTCATGTAATCAAATCTCCATGAAATAAAACTCCATGAAAACTAAACATCAAATTATAAAAGATAATAGCACATTTCAAACTATAGGACATTTAAAAAATCTAATTAGTAAAATATATTTCATATACCCACACATGAATATTATCATAACGTAAAAAACATTCAGCCACTCATGAAGAGTCAAACTGCAGAAGACTGACAGGCATGCATGAAGAATTCAAAATTACTTCCATGCATATGCAAACAGACAAAAATTCAATCTTACACACAGGCATACAATAATATTACACATGTGCATGTTCATGTATGTTAAAGGACACAGGACTTCAATCAAAGTGAGACAACAGACATGTGACACAGTACAGAGAAGTTTCAGAAGGACCAGACCTACAATCAACACCAAGGACATGGAAAGAATTTGAAATCTAAGACTGATGGTGAAGGGGGTCACATAAGAATTCATCATACACATTAACTTCACATATAGGTACATGCAATACAGTCATACATAAGCACAACATGAAGATATCTCATGGATGGGGTAAGTATGTTACATCTCATGATTAAAACACACACAAATTCATACTGACATATTTTGAGTTTTTGTAGAACTCAGGCAGGCAAGAAAAGTTTTTGTCTGAATGAATTCTGAACAGAACTCATATGCAAATGTGATATAATGTACATATGTAAAAATTTGTATAGTCAGAACCATGTATATTTGTAAAATACTAATGAAATTAACATACTAACAAAATAATTTTAAGATACTAACATTTCCTAATATCTAACACACAAGGCAAGGTTAGCTAGGGAAGTTGAGACTCAAGGTAGATAAGGGGCAGATTGATATTATATATATGATAAGTTAAGTTACATAGCTACCTTTGGAATTGATATTGTTTATAAAAGTTTTACTTAGAACGTATTATAGTTCATTGAGATAAGAAATTTTACTTTGTTGCTAAAAACTGTTTGGATTGGTTATTGTTGTTCAAAACCATATTTCTGTACTGCATTTGTATTTTATTTCCTATCCTATTTTCCTAAAATCCCAAATCTTATAATCGGAGTTAGATTAGAATAGTAAAGATAGATTAAGATTTCATATTTTGGGGGTTGTGGAATATTTTAGGATAGTATATTTTCATAGAATAGGCAGTTAGAATGGATTAAGATATAATTTTGGTAAGTATGATAAATTGGGTACAAAATTTCTGGTTAAAATTTGTGCCAAAAACAGAAATGAGGATTTGTGATTGAGAGAAATGGACACAGACAGAAGAAATGAAATGCAAAGGAAGAAGAGATCAAGAAAGCCCATAGAATCCAGACCCAGACCCTTCAGAGGAGGAGAGAGAAAATTCTATAGAAATTTGAGGAAGGTGGCAGTTAGCCTCAAACTGAATTCTGGACAGTCACTTCTGCTTGAGAGTGGTATGATCACACACCACTTCACTTCTTTCTGCCTAACCTCTTTGAAAAGAGGAAAGTCTGAAGAAAGTCTTGGCTATTACCTTTCTCTACCTAACTTGAGCTGAAGAAAAGAGAGTCTTGCCCAGAAAAGACCTCAGCAGGATTATTGCCGTTTCCCACAGGGAAAATCAATTTTATTCTTTTTTGAAAAGAATTATACCAAAGCCTTCAATAAGTGATAGAAATTAGAATCAGGGAAGACCCCTCTCCTCTCCCAGTTTCCCTCTTATTTCCTTCCCCCAAGAAAATAAATAGATCCTTTTCAACTAAAGAAACTGATCTGAAGATTTTGTAATTAGAGGGAGGAACTAACTCACCATAGGTTGCTTAGTAAGGAGAATAGGAAGTAAGGGTGTGCTCTGAAATCAGCTTCCTTCCTTTAAAACTGTGTCCTGCTGTAACATCTTTTGATTCCCTTATCATATCTCACTATTCCCCTCTAATACAGTAGACTAGGTAGTATTTTCTAAATGGTTACTTTTCTGTATTGAAAGAAATCAAATGCAATGAAAAGAAAACAGGCAAAGTTCTTTAAATGCTTAAAATCTCCTGAGTTATATTGTACTGTGAAATGAGTATAGGAACTACATAGCAAATATTTCTTTCAATATTTAGGAATAGTTGTTTACTTGTAAGACTAAGGAGCTAATTAAAGATTTATAGGAGGAATCCTGGGATTCACAGAACTTAAATAGATCAAATGAATTAAAGCAGATATTTAATTTTTTTTCAAATCTCATACAAACCAAAAGTCAAAGAAATTCTGCCATTGCAAACTAATTTCACTAAAATATTCATGTTTTACTCCATTTATTAAAATACAAAAACTTGTATGTTAAGTATTTAAAGAGTATTGATTTCTCCTAATTGATGAATTGAAAACTGTGCTTATTTTTGTTAATTTACTGGATGTTTCATAGAAGAAGAGAAGGTAAAGATAAAAGTATTACATTTTCCTGGGAATAACAGAAATTATATATATTTAAAACCCTTACTTTCTGTCTTAAAATCAATATTTGTATTGGTTCCAAGGCAGAAAAGTGATAAGGGGTAGGCAATGAGGATTAAGTGACTTCTCTAGGGCCACACAGCTAAGAAGTTTATCTGAGGCCACATCCACTGGACCACTTAGCTACCCCCAACAGAAAGTATTTTTTAAAAATCAGTTATATATTCCTTAGTCTTCATGAACAGTTTTAATAAGTGCCATGGGAACTTTTGGAAGTTTGGTATAGATCTTTCTTTAGTACTCCATTATGCAACATTGTCAAAATGGAAGTTCTACTATAATAAAATATTACTTGTCTTTGGACAGAATCCTATGACAATCCCATTTTATACAGAGTTCTGAATAATGAAATCAGTGATATAGTGAAATTTCAGGATATTTATTATGGAAAGTCCTGAACTAAGATCTGAAATTGAAAAAAATATTTCCTATTTGAAAATTACTAACCTGACTTTGGAAACCTACATTACTATTATGTTTTTTCCATAATGTCATATAATTTTTAAAAAAATATTACAAAATACATAAAATAGCACTAATTACTTGCATCCCTTCATTTACAAAATGTTCCCTAAAGATGTAAAGAATAAAGGAGAGATTTGAAGGAGCTGATACATGCCAGTATGATAGAAATGTTAATACTGGAGGTAGAGTCAAGATGGTGGCTTAGAAACAGCAAAAGTCAAGTCCTCTGTGAAAACCCTTCCACACCAATCAAAAACAAAGTACTTCTGGGGGGGATACAAAACCAAATCCAACAACAGGAGAGCTGAGGGACCCTCCATCTTGATTCAACTTAAAAGGTATGCAGAAAAGCTTGAATTCTTGGGTTTAAAGAAAAGAAAGAAGGTTCCTGGCCCCTTCCCCAGCCTACTTTGCCACATCCTTGGCAATTGCTGGGATCTTGGGGTGAGAGCTTCAAACATGCTTCTGGTGGTGTATAATCTTATATTTTAACCAATTCTTTTCAATTATTTTAATTAAGCATTGTTATTAATTGAGGTGCCTAGATGATATTTCATTACTTATCTGCAGCTTTGCTGTTGTTCATTTAATACTGTCTGAATACTTGTGACTCCATTTGGCAGAAATACTGGTTTGCTATTTCCTTCCCCAGCTCATTTTACAAATGAGAGAATGGAGGTAAACAGAGTTAAGTGACTTGTCCAAATTTACACAGTTAGTAAATGTTGGAAAATGTATTTGAATTCTTATAGTCTTCTTGATTCCAAGCTCAAGGCTCTACCCATTTCATGACCTAGCTTCTTTTATTTGCTGCTAAAGGACTATAAATGAAACCTTAAAAGTTTCAGTTGCCATGATTTAGTTAGGGTTCTAACATTACGTATAGGAAAAACTCATATTTAAAGCTAGTATTTCAGTTATTGTTCATTGAGCTAGAGTTTACCTTTGAGGCAGAGACTTTTAAGTAACATGAAAACGTTTATTAAGAGCCTATTATGTATCAAACACCATGTTAAACATTGGGAATATGAATGCAAAAAAAAGAAGACAACCTCTGATCTTAAGAAGTTTAATTTCTAAAGGAGGAAGAAAAAATAAAAAAGTGAAAGGGGTTAGGGAAGGTACCTGGCACTGGATATGTTGGAGAAAACCAGAAAACTGAAGCTGGCTGGGAAATGGAGAGAGATTATGGGTCTGGGTATCCTCCTTAAATGGAGGTTCTGGGAAGAAATTATTCAGAGCAAGAGGTCCCAAATGTCCTCAGTAAAGTTTGAGTTTCCAGGTTGATGTTTCCAGCAAGTAAAGGTTTCTAAGGCATGGTGGAGAATTCCAGAGGAATATAAACAATTGGGAAACAACTACAGGATAAAAAAAATTGTCACCATTCTCTCCTCCTCCCCTACAAAGGTGACTTCTTTTGATGACATCAAGAGAATCAACAGAAGCCTATTTTGCATCCTAAATAGTGATGTTTCTGAATCTTTGCCTCAAACTTCTTCATTTTAGTTTCCTGTACTGACTTGTATTTTGAAAGACTGATTTTTGGATTCTTCCTAATATTTTATAATTCTGTTCTGCTCTTTGGGTATATTGACTTTTCTACACAGTTTTGGCTGCTTAACAATGGACCATATTCTGTTTCATATGTGAACTCTCATCAAAAGATATTCAGAAGCTTGGATATTGTCACAGGTTGCCCAGTAACCATCATCTTTACTATGTATTATTAGATGTTTATTGACAGATGATATTGGGAGGAGAGGCATTTGATCAAAGTTCAAGTTTTATTCTGATCCCTAAACTGCAAATTGACTATGAAATTTCTAACCAAATTCATCAACACTCACAATTCCAGTCATAGATTTAGAGATTTGGAAGGGACCTGGTTGGCTAGCTAGTCCACCCGCCCCCCCAAAGTAATCCTTACTATAATAGTCAAGTGTTTTCTGTTTGAAATTCCAAGGAGGGTTCTCTTCATGAAAAGGAATGGGACAAAAATATATATGGAATCCAGATCATGAAAATTATAACTTTCTTTATTAAATTCTACTGGATTTTATTATCAATGCACCTGCTATAAAATAGACTTATTGGTGTCATAGCCAATTTATTATTCAATGATAGAGATTAGAAATTAAAGTAAATAATTAAAAATTGTCTCTTTGAATAGAAGCAATTTGACTCTTATTTTCCAAAATGTGCATGTTTAAGACATCTCTAGGGAGTTATTCTTATCTGCCAGCAAAAAACTACATATCTGACCTATAATGAAAAGGAAATTAATTGATAATTTGATTTTTTGTTTCTGACAGAGAAAGAGAGAAAACGATTAAACCCAAAGTTCATTATGACTATAATCTGTGTTTCATATCAGAATTATGAGCAGAAGTGGAGGGAAGAGGATCCTACCTCAACCTGGTTGAAGGAAAGACAAAAAAACAATACAAAAAACCACCGCAAGATGCTTATTTTGGTGCATGCCTTCCCAGGCTTGGGACTCCTTAACAAGAACACAGTGTAAAAAGGCCCAATATGGCTTTCAGACTGCATCTGTACTATCTAATGTATAAAGGGAAGGTAGATGCTGACGCTTGACTGACCAGCTCACCTTTCATGTAGTTTGCTAAATTCCCACTGGTTAGCCTCTGGAGAGTTAGAAGTGCAGTAGCTGGAAATTGGAGGTTACGATAATTGTACCTGGTCCTGCTGAGATTTTCTTAACCACTTCCAGAAAAAGGAGAAGAGTCCTCTTAGTCCCTAGGCTAAGTCCCTCAAGAAGGTCCAAAACGCTATATTCACTCATATGTAAATAACACTTATTTTATCACATTGAGCTATAGATTCAGGTACTCTAGTGGAAGACACTATATAAACATCCCACTAGATAAAAAACAAAAACAAAAAATCCTTTCAACAGCTTATTATTCATCCTTAGTTTCTTCCTTCCTTTCTTCCTTCCTTCCTTCCTTCCTTCCTTCCTTCCTTCCTTCCTTCCTTCCTTCCTTCCTTCCTTCCTTCCTTCCTTCCTGCCTACCTCTTTCTTTCTGTTTCTTTCTTTCTTTGTTTCTTTCTTTGTTTTTTTGTTTCTTTCTTTCTGTTTCTTTCTTTCTTTGTTTCTTTGTTTCTTGCTTTCTTTCTCATCATTTATTATAAACTAATTGATCTCATAAAAATTCTTTACGTATTTTCTGTAACTATGATGTTGAAAATGTTAGTCCCAGTTGTTAATTAACAGTGGTAGATAAAGAGAGAGTTAACTCAAGAGCTCCTGTTATCAAACTTGGAATGTTAAGTATACAGCTTGACTGAATCCTGATTCCAGATAAAAATAACAGAAACAATTATTGAGTCAATTGTAGAATGTGGAATTTATTACTATTACTATTTGCTTTTATAAGAATTTATGCCAATAATAGGATCCTCAGATTCTATGACCCAGATAGACAACTCTGGTTTATCTTTGAGTCTCTTCCCAGATTTGTTGTAATGGATTGTGTCAGAAGGTATTTGTTATAGGATCAATAAAATGCTTGGACATAGTACTAGAATTTATTAACTACTAGCTAACATTCTGAACACCTGGTTTTGTTAATCACTGATGTGAATTGATTATTAAAAGACTATAAAAACAAAACATGAACATCTAAATGATGTCTTTCATCACAGATTGGATATGATGAGACCTCAAATTTATTCCACCCACAAAAATAAAGGGACTTCAGCTCAAAAATTTATCCCATATTTCTTTATTTCTTTACATCAATTACTTTTAAGAAATGACCACTGCCTTATAGTGTGATCAGTTTGATTGGAGGACTTCTTCAATTTGTTTAGGGAATGGCCTTATAATTTAACATTACTGGGTTAGTTATGGAACTTTTCAATTTGATGAGTGAGTCCCCTATTATATTAGCTTTAGAGGCAACTGGTGATACAATGGATAGAATGCTGACTCTGGAGTCAGAATGCCCTGAGCTCAAATTTAGTCTCAGATACTTATTAATGGGGTATGCCACTAATTTGCTCTTGGCTTCAGTTTCCTCAACTTTAAAATGAAGAAAATCATAGCATCATCTTTCAGGTTTTTTGTGAGGATAGAATAAGATAACATTTATAAACCATATAGTAAAGTGCCTAGCACATAATAGGTGTTTAATCAACATTTGCTACATTTATATTTAAATTAATTGGGAGAACTACTCAAGGAATTCTCTGTGTTCTGTTATAAAATGAAGAAGTTCTCATGAGAAGAATGACACTTCAGAATGGGTCTGATTCTACTGAAATAAACTGAACTGAAGTAATATAATTCTTAGTTCTAAACAGTTCCTTTTTCAAATAATTCTGGGGAATCATGGCTCCTAATGCAATTAACACACAGTATAATGTGCAAATTGTAGCATCTGGAGATCTTATCTTTAGAGATTTCCTCTTCCATTTGAATTTAGCAATGAAATGCTCCATAACACTTTGCTCATATTATGACATACAATTGTATGGGCATCCCTTTGAGTTCATCTGTTAGTATTTTGTACAAACACTGCAGAAAGACAAAGGGCTGGGCCCAGAATTAATTAGGAGGCAGAAAGTGTATACTGGATTGTATTTGGTAAAATGTATCACTTTCTTTAATCACAATTGTTCCCTGTTAAAAATATCCACTTTAGCAATGCTAACATTTTAGAAGTGGTGTGATATGGTTGAAAAAAATGGATTGTGCTCTTAGAAGAGTCAAGATTGTAGTTGATATAAAGGACAATGGAGAGGTATGTGATGGAAATATGCTCACCATACCATATTACCTGTGATCTGAATACAAGAAGAGATCATCAAAGATATATATATATATATATATCACTATAGAAGGATGTGGTCTTGGCACATATTGAAAGCCAGAAATAACTTATGGTTAACTTAAGAGTTGTGTTACCATCCCTGAAATATTGAAATCAAAGCCATTTAACAAGTTGAATATATATGGAAGAAATTTCCCAAGGCTTCTTTTTTTGCTTCAAATTCTTGGAGAAAGAATTCTCTTTGTGTTAAGTACTGGTCTACTCCATTTTTTTGAAGGCATGTACTAGAAAACTATGTATCTCAGACTTGGTAGTACTTAAATGACTGAGTGAATAATGATGAAGACTGAGTGAAGTACATCAATGTAAATGGTAATCTACTTGTATATTTTTGCTTCTCTCCTCCCCTAATCTTTGATTCCTAGATTTTACCCCAAATGGACAGGAAACTGAGTAATGAGATACATTCTTTCCTGTAATTATTTCATAGAATTATTTATCTCAAAGTCATGACATATTTGATGTGAGTAAACCAACACAATGTTCAGAAGACTTTTTATCCCCTGTGGCAGGAAGGAGCAAAACAGATAGAAAGAATACTGAGTTTGAACCCAAAAGCCATGGTTTTAAAAATTAAGTCTACCACTCACTAGTTATGTGTGACAGGGAGAAGGGACTGGGTGTGCAATGTCTTTGATATATAGAGTTATGAGAAATAACCTTTACCACTACGAGGTGGATCTTCTCTAAAACTTGTAGACTTAAAAAACTGCCTAGAGTTCTGACAGATTAAGTGATGTACCCAGGGTCACATAGCTAGTATGTGACAGAGGTAGGAAGCCAGTCTCTATGATTATACCACACTTGCTCTATTTCCTCTATAGCACCTGGTATCCCCAAGTGATCTCCCATGTGAGTATTAATCTGCGTTGGTCCTAATTGCCTTCTGAAATAAAATAAAATAAAACAAGATTGGATGTGTTCATAGACTCAATAGCCATGATAAAAACCATTCAAATTTCCCAAGTTTCAACTTCCTCATATGTAAAATGGTGGTAATAATATTTGTACTCTCTGCCTCACAAAGTTACTGTAAAATGTGTTTTATAAATGTGAATTATTGGAAGCAAGATTAGAACACTGAATGGTCCATTTGGCATAAAAAGGTTCTTTTACCTAACTCAGAAGTTTTCCTATGAAAGTGAAAAATTAACTTTGTTATAAGGAAAGACTTGCTGGACAGATATGGGCTGTAGTGTAGAAATGAATGTAATATTAAAATTAAAGGCAGAAAAAGGGGGAAAAAGAAAAATTGAATATGAAAAACCCCTTGCTTTTTGTTTTAGTAACAATTCTAAGACAGAAGATCAAGGGCTTGCTAAATGGGTTAAGTGATTTGTCCAAGGTCATACAGCTAGGAAGTTTCTGAGGTCAAATTTGAATCCAGGTTCTCTCAACTGCAGGAGTGGGGCTTTATCCACTTTGTTACTTGACTGCTCCGGAAAATGTACACATTTCTTCCTTGATTTTATACAATTCAGGGATCAGATCAGTAATTTCTCTGATATAGGGAATTTCCAGCCAGTAAACTCTCTCCACCAAAGCAGATCTGCACTTGCACTATACACCTTGGAGGTTTTGTAGGCTTGGAGAAATAACTGAACATTGCAAAATTTAATGACTTACCCAGGGTCACATAGCCAGTGTGTGAGAGAGGCAGGACTTTAAGCCAGTTTTTCCAGTCTCTGAAGCAAGTTCTCTATCTACTCAGTCATATGGTTTTTCACAAAATGTGTATTTAAAAATTCCCTTATTGTGGTTTCTAGGAAGTAGGCTCAGAAAGATTCCAGACAACCTAAATAGGTCCATGTACCAATTTTAAATGGAATCCTACTTTATTGTGGTCATTTGAATTCATAGTGATATTGAGGATGGTTTTATGTTTATTCTTATAGCCAGTTCTATCAAGTATGGACTCATACAAGAGATAGCTTTGATTGTTTCATCTTCAGTAACAACTATTTCACAGTTAGGGATGGTTCAGGAAATAAGACAGCTGGACAGAGAGAAATGTGTAAGCTATCCTCCATCTCTGCTAATGTGCCACATTATTACTATTTACTTAGGCAAGCTATGCTTTCCTCCTGTGGTGTATGGGATGTTCAGGGAAGACTTAACACCTTTGATATGAGTACTTACTGAGTCCTTTTCAGGGCTGCTCATCTACCTTTGGTGTCTATCTCCCAGCTTTTACCAATGACTCACTCAGTGGCCACATCCTGATAAAACTGGGCAGATAGGTTAAAACATAAGGGTAACGAATAAGTGAGTAAGAGGAATGTCTATCCCAAGTATGTGAAGATTTCCCCTGGTGGAAAGGGCAGATGAGAATAATTTGTTTTAATAGCTAGGAAGGCAGCTGAATCTAGTGCTTTGGAGTTCTCAGAGCTTGGTCAGACATCAAAGATGCCAAGGTCATTTACTGCATCTAGTCATTGTCAGTCATTCTGACTTTTGTCCTGACATTGGACTTTGATGATTCTGGAAGGGAGTGAGACTGAGAGGCTTTTGTGCAATGTTTCCTCACTCAAATCCACTTTACTTGCAAGTCAAGATTTCACGATGTCATTGGTTCTTAAAAAAATGAAGAATAAACAACACTTTTCTCTTAGCTTTTCCATTAGTACTACTTGCCCTTCCTTAAAATAAGGGACCCCTCAATTTTGGGAATGAAATTACTCTTAAAATTGATGGAAGGCAAGAAACATATAATTGTATAGGAATAAAATTAAAAAGAGCAGCTATGTGGTGCAGAGGATAGAGTGCTGGGTCTAGAGTTAGTAAGATTCACCATCTTGAGTTGAAATCTGGCCTCAGACACACTAGATTTGTGATCCTAGCCAAGTCACTTAACCTCATTTGCCTCACTTTTTTCATTTATAAAATGAACTAGAGAAGGGAATGGAAAGCTAGAAAATCCCAAATGAAATCATGAAGAATTGGACATGACTGAAAAGCAATTGAACAATAACAAAATAAGAAAGGAAAGGTAAAAACATAGAGTAAAACAGAAATTGAAGGAATCCACTGATCACCACTTCAAAGAGATTCATAGATGAAAATGCAGAGAAACATCATTACTAAGTTCCATAGCTACCAGGTTAAGAAGAAAATACTACAAGTAACAAGAAAAAACTTAAATACTATGTAGCTACCATCAGAATAGCACAAGATTTAGGAGCCACAGCATTAAAAGAATGCAGGATATAGAACAAAGAATTTTTCAGAGCAAAATAACAGGGTTTACAAAAAAGAATAACATACTCAGTAAAGATGAGAATAATTATAAAAGAGAAAAATGGACATTTCATGAACTAAAAGTTAAAAGTAATGAAAGACTAATTGTAAGCA
Source organism: Monodelphis domestica (assembly GCF_027887165.1). NCBI lineage: Eukaryota > Metazoa > Chordata > Mammalia > Didelphimorphia > Didelphidae > Monodelphis > Monodelphis domestica. Next base: position 396,054,583 of record NC_077229.1, on the reverse strand, counting down.
ACTCAAAAGCTCAAACTGTTTGATTCTGGTATGGGAAAATATCACCTATGACCCCTGGGGATGACATCATTGCTTGGGTATTTTGAAAGGGCAGATATGGATTGAAGACTTGAGGTTGAAGGAATGTAATGGAGCCAAAATGGTAGTGGAAAAGACCAGGAGAAGGCAGGGTTGAATGCTTATCTAATATGGAGGAGGAATGAGATGAAGAATTACCATGGAGAAGGGGATGAGGGGGTGGAGGGCTGGGAATAATAGACCCCAACTCTCATCAGACTTGGGATGAAGAAAGAATAACATTACACAATCAGAGGGGTAAAGTTTTTCTTAATGTACAGAAAAAAAAGGAGGGAAGGAAATAGGAAAAGAGAGGGACTTGTGACAAGGAAATCACTTTAAAAGACTGATATATATTAATTTAAGGTCGCCAAGGAATTCAGCTATGTAATTTCTAAATGAAAACTCAAGTCAGCCATCAACCTTTTATAGAGTTTAATTACAAACAGGAGGAAGAAAGGTATTAGAGATAGAGAGAGAGAGGGAGAGAGAAAGGGGAGAGAAGGGAATAGGGCTTAAATACCCCTTCTGTTTAGGCTGGGCCAAAAGGCCCAAGCCCTTAGATAGCTGAGGCAAAGAAAGGAGATCAGTCCCTATTACTCACATGACCAAAATGGAGAAACAGTCTCAGGGGCCTTCACCTCCAGCTTTCTTCAGAGCAAGCTTCTCAGAGCACCTCTCCAACCACTCAGAGCCAAAACTCTCCAACCAACCCCCCTTCAGTCCTCAGACCCCTCTCTCTTTAAGCAAACCATCCAAGTTCCCTCCCCTCAGTTCTCACATCTACCAATCACTCTCCATGTCTTCCCTGTGCCAATGGTGGCTCTAGCTTAACCCAGGACCACCCAGAGGTCTGTGGCTTTGCACATGTCTGTTGAAGGTCATATTCTCAAATAATTAAATCTTGATCCTTTGCTACAGCCCTTCCTAAATCCTGTTACCCTGAGTAGGGTAGAGATTGGAATAATTAAATTTTGATCTATGCTGCAGCCCTCCCTAAATCCTGTTAGGACTGAGTAGGGTGGAGTCCCCTTAAGAGGACTGAGGGAATAGGAGAAGGAAGGCTGGGTTAAGAGGAAGGAGGACACAGGGATAAAAAGGGAAGGAAAGGAGGGATACTTGGGGGATTCATATGAAGAGGTGGTAGAGTAAGATGAGGGGACAAGGGAACCAAGAAATTGGAGGGCATAGTTGAGGTATAAGGAAATGATTTTGGGAAAGGTAGATAGAATAAAAATTAAAAGGAATGTCCCACCTTTGGAAAGGTGGGACAATTTGGAACTAGGAAGGCAAAGAAAGAGCATAAGTGAAGGTCTTTGGGAAAAGATATGAACAGGAGAGGTACTGGTCAAAGGAAATAGGACATCTGAGGAGCGATATAACAGAAAGAAAGAAAGAGGGGGACAGATGGTGTGGAGGAATGGAGTAGATGGAAATGTATACAGTGAGGGTGAGGGGCTGAAGCAGAATATATTATGCCTCAGCTCTTCCAAAGGTAATAGTCATTATCTCTGACAGAATTGGGGCCAAAATGGATATAATTAGAAGAGATGCAGAGGGTAACTATATTATGTTGGGGACAGTTGGGAGTACTATGACTACTGAAGCATTATCAACATTGGACCTATATGTAACAAATGTTATAGCACCCATATTTTAAAAGGAAGGATTAATTGGAGAGGAAGACTTAAAAGGAAGTTTGCAAAGGAGATTTGTAAGCATTATTTGAAGAAGTCAGCAGCAGAAATTCATCTGAAAAGATTTTATCTGATTATTGGGCTATATGGGATATTTAGGGAGGACAAGGTACCTTTGGTGTGAGGGTTTGTGTAAACCTTTTCAGTGCTACTTACCTCTTGGAAAATGAAGGATGAATGTCTGCTTACTAACATTGATATTTCCTAATTGGAACTCAATTCTGGTGAGTGGAGAGCTTTTCCTGTGTCCTCTGTCCTGATTGGAGCCAGGAACGTTGTGTTATGATTGCTGGCTCATGTGGTCTGTATTCATAGAAACAATTAGCCTGATAAGCTTTGCCATTATTTGGCTTAAAGGCAAATACTAGTTAATTCAATAGTGTTACAATTTCCCAGTGTCCTTGGAAATGTGATTATAAATTCAAAGAGCTTGTAAATGTTTCATTAGTTCTAGAAGAGAAGAGGATTTATCTAGTTGGAGAATGGGGAGGATCAGCCAACAAGCAGTTAGCAGGGGGATTGCTTCCTTTCATATATATATATATATATATATATATATATATATTCATGAATAAATAAATGGCAACAAAACCTACCATCCAACTTTATATTTTCCTTCAGATGTTCACTACCAGGTTTCTCTAAGTATGCGCCCATTCCCCCTCACAGGTAGTTAAGTGCATTGTTAGGAGATTGTGACCCAGTTTTATATTCCAACAATAACATATGGGGAAGGTTTGGGACATTTGTGGATGGGATCAATTATGTAGATATGAAGAAAAGTATGTTAAACATAGATTTGTGACATCATTTGTGCAGTATCTTTTTTCTTTCTTCATATGTAGAAATGCTTTTTTGTTTGGATTTATAAACATTTAGAATAATGACAATAATATATATATATATAGAATATAGATATAATAGATAGATAATAGATAATAGAAATAGATATAATAGAAATTGAGGAGTGCTCTCTGTTGAGTCTTCTTTAATTTATTAGGACTAATTGACTTCAAGTCTAGTGAAGGAATATAAAGAAAATTATCTCTAATAATAGCTCAACCAAGGATTGAGCTAACAAAGGTTATAAGAAATCAAGATGAACATGTTAATAACAGGAGAAGCACAATTCTAATAAAAATTGTCTATGGATTACATGGTCTTAAATGCCACCCCCCAGCACCTTTTCTTCAATCTCTCTCTGCTTCTATACACTTAATATTGAGCACTAGGGCCTAGAGGCAAGAAGATGAAACTTAGATCCTGAATTGAGGGCCAGTATGGGATAGTTGAAAGAACAGTAGCCTTGGAGGCAGAGGACCTGAGTTCCCATCCAATGTGTCACTTGACTATATGACTCTGGACAAGAAATTTTACTTCTCTGGGTCTCAGTTTCCTCATATGGGAAATGATTGTTTTAGTCAAGATGGCCTCTAAGATCTCTTCCAATTCCACATCTCTGATCTGATACTTACTAGCAATGTTACCTTAGCAATGTCTTTTTACCTCTCCTAAACTTGGTTTTATTATTTGTTAAATGGGAATAATAATATTAATTCTCATACTTAACAGGGCTTTTGTGAGAAAAGTGCTTTGTAAACCAAGCTCTATGTAAATATGAATTCTTATTATTATTATATGAAAAATGATTGTGATCTGATTTCAATAGAGCTCTGTTTTTTTCTACAAGTATTGACATATTTGTTGTGATCTATCTAAATCTTCTCATCTATTCCCTCCTTTTTGACCACACACAATATACTCCTTTCTTCATCTATGGCATTTGAATCATACTCTTTAAATGTGTTATGGAAAGTATACAAGCCATTAAGAAAAAAAAAACAAAAAACAAATTAGGTTAGAACAGACCAGATTTACACAGAGAGGGTCCATGGCATATGCAAACAACTTTGAGGTCATTGAGAGATCAATGCTCAGGATATTTCAGACTGAGAAAGATATTGATTGGTAGGGGAAAAATCACAGAAGATATTTTTACTACAAAAACGTATCAGACTTAGTAGAGCAAAATGAAGGTCTGGAGTGTCTCTTCCAACATGGTGCCTTCCATGCATGTGGTTAAGATAAAACAAATTTCCTTTGCACACTCAACAACAGAGATATAACTTTGTTTGATGATTCTTTGATTATTTATATGAAATCAGGCACAACACTTGAAGATGAAGGTTCACCAAAGTTGTTTACCGCTGTTATAGACAATGTCTAGTGCAGATTCCAAAGGTAAATTAGATTTCCTATAGATGGAGACCTTCAGAAGCTCCTTTTTGGAGATGCCATTTTGCTGATTGAATAAAATCCAGAATATTTTCAACTTATATAATAAATTCAGTATGTCAAATTGTGCAGGATAAAACAGGTAACGGAACACTATCTATCATCTAAGCTATAGCATGCATTTGAATGGACAATCTATATTATTGGTCCATGAAGAGTTGTACTTGACACAAAGAAGGCATTTAATAAATACTTTTTGTTTGTCATGAAGCTTAAAGAACTACTAAATATGAACTATAATTTGAGACCAAAAGCAAAAGGAGTCTATTAAATTTGTTTGTGTAGTTTTGAAAGACACCCTTCCCATCTTAGATCAAAAACACATTTTTAACATTTATATTCTTCCAGTGATGCTCTATGACTGAGAATTTTGGAAAAGAGAGATGAATGGTATAAATAAATAAGCTTCAGGATATTCTGATTGACTAGGTGGGCCATTCATGTGGCAAAAGCAGTAGATAGCAAATAGCTTGTAGGCTATATGAGTACTTATGCAATAAGAGATTTAAAGACAAATTTTCAGCACTTTGAGTGGGTCAGTTCTCTTTGGAAGAACTTTAAGTGGATTTGACTGGAGTTGGAGAATATGAGAAATCCTGAAGGGGTTGTAATCTAGACTACTAGACGGCACACCCAAATAGCTGAGATCCTAGATCCAGTGCAGTACTGAAGTGCTTGTACCTGTCTGGCATGCCATCTGGCTCTTAGGATGTGGATAGTACCTGTGAATGTTTCTTTGGGTATTAATAACTGACTTATATTGGGATTAACCTGATAACTTTATCAATTCAGTAGTGCCATGGTATAAACAACTAAGAAAATAGGTCATAGAAACCTTCTTGATTAATTATTAATACTATTTTATACTTTATTAACACTACATAGAATATATATTTGGGAAGTTCCATTAATTTCCAAGAGAACATTCAGTATAAGAAAGAAAACTGCCAAATTGTCCTTTATTTTTAGACCATATTTAGTTTATTTTGTCAGTTTTATAATAAAAGCCTATTTCATTATTGACCAATAAGAAATGATGAATACAAACAATTCAGAGAAGCACATGTAGATTTTTATGAACTGTTGCAGAGTGAAGCAAGTCAAACTAGGCAAACAACATGCACACTAATTACAGTGACAGAAGCAGAAAGAACAATAAAACAAATCTTGCATAGAAGTAAAAATGAAAGAAAGATTATCGAAAACTGCAGGATTGCAGTGGGGCAAATATTTTTCCAATTCAAGAAAAAGGAAGAGAATCTAGTCTGCCAGTTACAGGTTGGTGAACTATGTTCAATTCCTGGTAAAATTCTACCACATATTATTCAAAGAATGGCAAGTGAACATCTAGAAAAGGACATAATGATCACAAAGGGACAGCAAAAACAGGTCCTAGCAGATTAACTTCACTTAATTTTTTGAGGAAATTATTGTACTGGTAGATCAGAAGAATTACTTATATACATGTCATATATAACATGGAGACATTTTGGATGTTGTAGATAAGTTAACTTACCTTGACAGGCATGTCTATGTTAGGGGTAAGGTTGATGCACATATTGGTAGAATTAGTTCAGTGTTTTGGAGGCTCCAAAAGAAAGTGATGGAGAGAAGTATTTAGTTGCCCACCAAACTGAAGGTTGACTGAACCTTTGTGCTGGCCTCCTGGTTTTCTTGTGAAACCTGCACAGTATATCAGTGCCATGCTAGGAAACTGAATCACTTCCATTTGAATAGTCTTAAGAAGATTCTGATGATCAGCTGGCAAGGTAAAGTACCAGACACTGAGGTTCTTTCTCAAACTGAACTGGCCAAACATTGTCTCTACTACAGAGAGGACAACTCCAGCCGTCTGGCCATGTTGTTCAAATGACAAATGCACATTTGCCTAAAATATTATTTTAAGAAAACTCACACAAGGCAAGTGCTTGCATGGAGGTCTTCTTCAAATATTAAATCTGTAGCTGTATTTAATGTCCTCTTGGTTCTGCTTGCTTCACTCTTCATTCTCTCATGTAGATGAATTGCATCTGACAACATGGTTTGCTTATTTCTACAATGTTGGGGTTGGATTAGATGACCTCCAGCTCTAAAATTGTTAACCTAAGCAAGGCCCCTGTCCTAGTAATTGTGATAAAAGGAGGGCAGATCATAAATTTGTTCATTTGTTTCTGTCACATTGCTAATGGTTTCTTGGTTCTGCTTTTTTCTATTTGATAATCATGTTACATTTACCATTTCTATCATTTTATCATTAACGAATTTTAGAGATCATCCAGTACAATCTCTCTCATTTAATATATGGGGAAATTGAGTCCCAGAGAAGATACGGATCTTGCCTAAGATCATACCGGAAGCTAGTGCTATAGAAACATTTGAACCTGGTGCTTTTTGTACTTGTTGAATGACCCTATCTGAAAAATAACAAATCCATTGAAGAATGGCACCAATAAGTTCTAGGTGAGAAAATCTTAGGACTTTAGAGCAGACAGGAACCTTTGACAGTCCCTAGTCCAACTTCCTCCTTATATGTACGTTTCATATTTATATATTGAAGCCAAGACCCAAGAAACAGGAATTTAGATTTTTAGAGTTTTAGGTAGTTAGTGGCAGATCTAGGACTGGAATGTAGACTCTCATTCTAGTCTAAGGTACTTTCTCATATAACACATCAAAGGCCTGATTCACACATGAATCAATTAACTTTATGGCAAGAAAAATTTAATTCTTGTGCTTCTGACTCCAAATCCAGCCAACAATAACAGATATAAAATGCACACAGTCCATAAGGTAACTCAAGAGAGAGCAAGACTATCTTAGCTTTAGTTAGTTAGCACCTTCATTTAGCTTGTTGTCTGATGAGGAGTCAGTCTTGTCATGTGTATAGGATGAAAAATAGCTTTATGACTACAGATTATTTTAATTTGAAGGGCTTTTTCCATCCTAGATGCTTTGTTATAGCTACATATATTTAAGCATCCCATCTGAATAACAGTGTAAAAATAAAGCAAAGTTTGATTTATTAAATAATTTAAAAAAACCAATGGAGTCTTTCATGAGAGATTTTTGGGAAATTCAGGGAATTGTGTCCATGGGACCTTAGCTGCTGGTGAGGAAGTAGTCTTTCTCTATTGAACTCCATTGAGAATGGCAAAGTCTCTGAAATTCACAACCCCTGGGGATGACTTTGAGCAAGCCTTAGAGCCTAGGATAGGCAATACCAGATGCTGTCAAACCTTTAAGTCGGGGGATTACACAATCTTGGCTTTAGAGAGAGGCTCTGAGATGGGAGGGAAAAATAATAGTCTGATTTCTATCTTCCTCCCAAAATACATTCTGTTAAGAATCCTAAGAATGTGAATGAAATACACAATAGAAGATGCCATTAATGGCTAACAGTTTGCTTCGTGCCTACCTTGTGTGCCTTTGTCTTGTAGCACATATGGCATGCCTCCTGACCCACTGTTTAGACAGTCTTCTGATACCAAGGCACAACGGGATGGGGCAGAGGTGGCTCTGTAGGGGCACCTAGTGCATCTGCTGGGGTTTTGCTTCAAGTCGGCAGGAAACTGTCCTACCTGTCCCAACTTGCTGACTTGCTTTGGCAAAGACTTGGTTTGTAGGAATCCGGTTTTTGTACCATCCAAGACAGATTCCAAGAAGCTTATGTGCATGGGAGGGGGGCCAGAAGGTTATGAATAGAGAGAATAGATTCATTGAGAAATAAAAATTGAGAGCAAATGAAGTAGGTGAAAGCTCTAATAATCTTGCAAAGGTATAAATGGATTCTGGGAATAGGAATTGGTATTGAGTGAATATGAAATACAAGACATGTTTTTGATGGGTATGTTTGCAAGAGACAAGGAGATAAACAAGATAGATATTTTTCCTGAATATCATAATGAGTCCCAGATTGTAGCTATTTTTCTGTTTCTGGGGAAAGGCAGAACAGTAGTAGAGGGGGAAAATGGGCTTATACAATCTGAGATATTAGACAGTACCTTGGATCATAGATTTAGAGCTAGAAGAAACTACAGAATCCATTAAGTACAACCCCCTCATTTTGCAGAGAAGAAAACTGAAGCATGGAGAAATTAAATTACTTTGCCAGGGTCACAGAGCTGGAAGTGGCTGAGGCACTATTTGAACTCAGATTTTCTTGCTGTCAAGTTCAGTGCTTTATCCATTACTCCACTGTCCACTAGGATCTAAAGACCTAGTTTTGAATCTTTGTTCTGTGTGACCTTGGACAATTTATTGGAGTTTTCTGGGTCTCAGTTTTCCCATCTATAAAATGATAGGTACCAGATTAGATGAGTCCAAAGGATTTAAAAATAAAACAACCTTTTATCTCCAATTGATACTAAGTATTGATTATCAGGCAGAAGAATGTAAGGACTTAGCAATTTATTATTGTGAATTGCTCAGGATCACACAGTTAAGGAGAGTCTGTGGCAAGATTGGAACCTCAGTCCTTTCAACTCCAGGCCTGGAACTATCCATTATGCTACCTAACTGCCACTTGTAAGGTTCTTTCACAAATTTATATATAGAAACTCTCTTTGTGATTATTAAGTCTAAACCTCACTTTTTTTTCAGAGAAGGAAACCAAGACTGAGAAAGTGACCTCTCCATGCAAATAGAGCTAGTAAAAGTGGCAGAACCAGGATGAGACCACAGAACTGCTGACTTAAACTTCTATTTTCTTCCCATTTCATCACTTAAGTGAGAGAGTCCATGATCCTTGAAACTGATCATTGCCCTGATGGGTGTGACACCTGTTGCTCTCATAGGGGAGAAGCCATTGATCTAACCTTGTGTTGTCTTTGCATGGCTCTCATTTCTTCCTATCTAATGTCAATTTAGGTAGAACCTCTTCAAGGTAGGATGAGAATTTGAGGAATAAGAGGAGAGTAACATATGTATACCCAGAGTCTTCTCCCCAAGGATGTGGTTTAGGAAAGAGGATAAATCCCTGGAGGTATTAGTATTATAATATAGTTGAGAGAAGGAGAAAGAAGACTGCCTCAGGGTAAGCAATTAGGGAACACTTTCAACAACTGACCCTTAGGTAAACCTAATAGAATGGGTTAAAACCCAATAATAATCTCTGAAGAAGATAAAATGATACATGAGGTGCACATAAATGAAAACTGAGTCAGGGACATGAGGAGGGGTCTTTTTTCTTTTTGAATTTCTACCAGTTTTATACAAAGCAATACTCCATTTGCATGTACACACATTTCCTCCTGGAACTCTCATAACTTCATCAGGTCATCATCACACTTTTTAAATAAAAATCATCTTAAGCAATCTGACATAGGATTATAACTGGAAATGATTTTGAAGATCATCTGGTCCAACTCCTTTCATTTTATAGAAGGGGAAACTGAGTCCCAAAGAGAGGCTAAAGATCTTTGCTAAGGTCACACAAGTAGTTAGGTACTTAGTGTCATAGGATGATTTGAACCTAGTGCTTCTCCTACTTTACAATGTCTCTCTAACATCATACTTATCCTTAAAAGTTTCTTGTTAAACACTTATTATAGATGACATTTTTATTTCTTAATAGTATTTTTTAACCAATTACATGTAATAACAAATCTCCACACAAATTTTTCCAAGTTATATGACTGAACTCATCTCCCTCCTTCCCTTCTCTTCCCCAGTGCTGGCAAGTGATTCGTTCTGGGTTATATATGTATTATCATGCAAAACATATTTCAATATTATTCATTTTTTGGTGAGTAATCCTATAAAACCCAAACCCCAAAACATAGATCCACATAAACAACTGAAAAATCACATGCTTTCCTTTGAATTCTGACTCCAACAGTTCTTTTTTTGGAGGAGTTATCATTTTTTCCATAAGTCCCTCAGAATTGTCCCAGATTATTGTATTGTTGAGATTAACTAAGTCTATCACAGTTGATCATTCTGTAATATTACTGTTACTGTGCATAATGTTCTCCCAGTTCTGCTTATTTCACTCTGAATCAGTTCATGTAGGTCTTTTCAGTTCTTTCTAAAATCATTCTGTTCATCATTCCTTATAGCCCAATAATGTTCCATCACCATTGTGTACTACAGTTTTCCAGTCATCCCCTAATTGATGGATATCACCTCAATTTCCAATTCTTTGCCATCACAAAAAGAGCAGCTATAAATATTTGTGTACGGATAGATCCTTTCCCCTGGATGACATTGTTAGAAACATAAGAAGGGGAACTATAAGCCTATTATTCCCAGTCTTCTTAGATATAAGGGACACTATGCATGGGACATGCAGTTAAGTAAAACAATTTAGAGCACACAAATGAAGAGTTTATATCATACTAATTTATTCTTATAGAATTAAGGAATCATAGGAGTGCATTTTAGAGATCATGCAGTCTCAAACCCTTATGAGGAACACAGACAGATGGAAATGAAATGACTTGTTCAAGCTCACACAGCTAACTATCTGATTGAAGTCTAGGCTGGAATGCAGAGACTTTTTAGGGACTGGGGTGGGGGTGGGGGAAAATATGTTTAATTCACTTTCTTTTTTTTAAATTTTTTTCCAAGTAAATATTGAGGACTTCTGTGGTAAGAGCCATGTAATCCATGCCTCCCGTTTCTTTCTTATCTTCTTATAGCACCAGATACAGTGTTCTACTCATAATAATAATAATAAATGTCAACTGATTGACAAGGTAGAAACACAAATGCAAATTTCACTCTGAGGCCCTTTATATGTATGGGAAATAGTTGGGAGAAAAGATGTCAGTATAGGGGTCAGAAAATTGGTTCTATTTGTGTTTCTATCATTAAACTTGTTTTAAATCTTGAGCAAGTCTCTGTTCCTCAATTTATCCATAAAACATGTTAGCAATATTTGGCCCAAGTATGTCACTGGGCTGCTGTGAGCATAAAAAATGAGTTTGTAGAAGGGAACAGAATTATAAAAAGGCTCAAGTGGCATAAAAGTAATATTTCCATATTATTGGGGCTAGAATAAATAAAACAGAGATGAGAGAGAAAGGAGGAGGAAGAAGAATTAGGTAGTAGATGTGAGAGTGGAAAGAAAATGTAGGGAAAAAAAGGCTGGTACTTGTTTATACTGACCACAGGACAAGGCTTGATTTTTTTTTTTTTTAATTCTGCTGCAGCAACAAATAAGAATGAGAAGCAGTTCCTATTCTAAAGGATTTCACATTCAATTGGGTTCAACTAATTGTGCACATACATATAGGTTAATATTGAAAAAATAAATCATGTGTGTGTGTGTGTGTGTGTGTGTGTGTGTGTGTTGTGTTGTGTTGTGTTGGGGGAGGACCACAGAAGCTATGAATCAGGTACTAAACTTACTGGGGAGAAGGAAGTGACTTGAAGGTCCATAGAGGACTGCAACAGGAATCTGAACAGGAATGAGTGACCTTGAAAGAAATGGTTTCGTATGTTTTGCATGATTTGACATGCTTAATTGATATATTTCTTGCCTTCTCAATGGATTTGTGAGGGGCAGGAGGGAGAGAGGGTATTTGCAACCCCCCAAAATAATGTTAAAAAAGGAAAAAGTGGTTTCCAAGCTCTGAAAGAAGTATAAGGAAGTAATTCTCCCGATCCTTTGTGTTTTAGGAGGTGAGAAGACTTGGAGAGAGTGTGAGAGAAGGAGAAGACTTGGAGAGGGTGCCTAAAGAATTGATGGTTTTAGGAGAAAATTAGGTTTTGGAGCTCTACAGTAGGTGAAAAGAACATGATGAGAGGTTTAGAAGGAAGGCAAATTTGTTAACAAAGTAGAGTTCCAGAGAATATAATTTGAGAGGAAGGTGGAGGAAGATTGGAGGTCTAAGTCCAGCTGTATAGAAATGAGAGAATTTAGGGAGAGGGAATATGAGAACGCTTCCTTCTCTAAGGCTAAAAATGGTTCTGAGTCACAGTCCTTGGAGGCAGGAATTTGGAATATCCTTGAGAGTGGAACCAAATCAGCTCTATGATGCAAGGCAGAATAATGCCCAAGAGTCTTAAGATCTTGCATCTGAGGCAGATACCTTCTCTACTCCTATTCCCAGTTAGTTACAGGTGGAGGGGGAAGGGAGTGGATTGAACAAGAAATATTTGCAATTAATTATTGGTAAACATTTATGTAATGCTTATTCTGTTCAGTGTGTTGACTTTTAGTGCAAGGTAGAACACTGAAAAAGGCATTTTAAAGTGCTTATTATGCGCTAAGCACTGAGGTTACTAATAGGAAAAAAAAAAAGCAATATAGCCCCTACTCTTGAGGATCTCAGGTCTAATTGAGGGATGCAACACATAAAGCAATTTCACCTGGTAGAAGTGTCCACTAAAAATGGTTTGGTGGATGGTAAGAACTTGAGTGCCTCAGTAGGTAAACACATATAGGCAGTATCTAGGGGTCTGGAGATTTTAGGTATGAGCCCGATGATAAGACCCAGAGGAACTTCTAAAGACAGGGCTAAGGTCTAGTCATTCTATATCTCACTGAGATTAGAATTGGTGACTCCCATTTCTTCTAAATAGGGTGAGTAGTTATATCACTCTTTCATCTAGGATGTCCTGATGGAGTTTGAATAGTTTGCAAATAAGGGAAGGGATTAAGGCAAGATAAAGTATGGGGGCACCCTCAGTGCCATTTGGCTATTACATGGGTTCTAGGTAGCCTAGGGTTGGAGAAGGGGACAAAGAGAAAGCATGGGAGGCAGGCCATTCCTGGTGGTACCAAGAAAGAATGTCTCTGTCTTCAGAAGATACCTTTTACAGAAAAGGTGGGCAGCCGTGGCATGTTTTGCCTTTGTTTCTGATTATACACAGATCTTGTATATGTGCTATAGCATGGGTCCACAGGCCTGGTAATGCTATGGGGCAGTATTCTTCTATGGGGATGAAGGCTTGGTGAGAAAAGTATGATGATGATCAAGAGATCCTGTTGGGTTGTAACCTGAGGAGGGCAACTGATGATCTGTAGGCTGGCATTCCATTGCAAGGAGGAAGCACTTCATTTTTCTTTCTGGGCTTAGACTCCATCTCACTGGGCTGGCTTTTGGAGGGAAGAATAGTGTATGTTCTGCTTGCCCATAAAATGTTTCCTCACACCTGGGAGTGTTAGGTGATGATGGCAGCGTGATGTCATCACCTACTGTAGCAGGTTAAGCCTGTCTGGAAATGCAGCTTCCAAAGCAGTTTTTGCTTCTTAAAAATGATGAGGAAACTGGGGAGGTTCTTCAAAAAGCCAGATAATGAGAGAATGGAGGCCAGCAGCAACAACATCTGGTTACACCCAAAACAGTGTTATGTGCTAGGGCTTGTGCTCCTTCCTGAATTATATCCATGGGAACTGTTATGAATTCTGGAGAAATGAATCAGGAAATAACATGAATATCACATTCTTTCCTTCTCATATTAATACTAAGGGATGGGTAGAGTCACTATACAATGAAGAGGGTTAGAGAAGAAGCTCATCATTTAATTTATATTTTTGTAGTACTTCTATCTAGTATTTTAGGTTGATCCAGTCTTGCCCAACATGATTTTATGTAACTGATGGATCAATATCCTAAATTCTGGATTTACATATATCAGTGTAATGTGGGAGGATAGTCTTTAAAATATCTTTCTCTTTGACTTATATTGCCCTCACCCATAGTTTAATCCAGGAAAATCTCAAAATATGGTACCTGTCTAGGGCCCCACATATGTGGATAAAGGGGTCCCCAGAGGTTCTATACAAGAAAGGTAAAAATACAAAATGTGTATGGCACAGCCTTTGTCCACTTAAAGAAAATACTAAAAATGCAAAGATCTTATGGGATGCAATAAACACATAAAGGAAGCACATAAAAGATTCATAACCTATAAATAATGAATTTAAATCTCTCCACTGATTTCTATTTGCCACTAGGTTTCTGAAATCCTCTGGCTTCAGGACCCTTCCATTTTTTTATTCCCATGGGATGGGAATGAATCTAGTGGTTGCCAGGAGTCCAACTTCTTGACACAAATTCCAGAGGAATTTCTTCCCCCAGGAATTTGTGTAGTACCAAGATTGAGAGAGAGAGCCATCACAGGATGGCTTTGGACTTTCTTTGTAAGGCAACTAAACTTGGGATTGCCACAAAGGAAACACCTAGATATTCTTGTCAGTTCATCTTTAGACCCATACTGACACTAATAACACAAGTAATAATACTGTCATAACTTTGACTCTCCAAGAAGGGAAAATTAAATTTACCAGTACAATATTGTTCCATTATCTCACAGTAACAGGGGAGTATCTGATCTAGATCTCTTGATTCCCCTGGGTTACAGATTTAGTTATTTAGTTCTGTTCCTCTCAGCATCATGAGTCATGTGTATGAATGACATCCTTCTCTCTTTAAGAGGCAACCTACATGGGAATTCTCTATTCATCAACAGAAGACAGAAATTAGGGATTCAAACTAAGGGCTGCTAAAAAAAAAAAAGCAATGATCAGGAATTCTTACTACTTTTCTTTGTGCTTTCCCTTTCAACTGTTCTTTTTACCTAGAGATTTATTCTCAGAGCCCCTCATCCCTCTAAGGATGCTTGGTATTAAGGAAGTTTGGGATTACGAATGCTACCATTTCAGAACTTCTCTCTTGAGCTATATAGGCAAGCACATTTTGATCTGCTGATGACCTTTTCAAGGACTTCATCACTGTTTCCACAAGCTACCATATTTTATTTAGTTAAATTCACTGCTGACTCTCAGTCTAGTCTTTAGCTTGAGGTCAGAAAAGGGGGAAAAGGCAAAGGTAAGGTGTTTAGAAACTTGGGGTGCAGGAGCTTTCCTTCACCATGTGGACAGGAGAACAGAGTAAATTTAACATGCAACCTTATCTCAAGTCTTCTATCAGCAGTTTTTAGGGGATCCCTGATCAGAATCAGATCTTTTTTTAGCCTTCCTAGACTCATAGAATCTTTCTCTTTAAAATTTATATTTTTTTAAAACCTTACCTTCCATTTTAGAATCGATACTGTGTATTGGTTCTAAGGCAGAAGAGCAGTAAGGGCTGGGCAATGGGGGTCAACTGACTTGCCCAGGGTCACACAGGTAGGAAGTGTTTCAGGCCAGATTTGGACCTAGGACCTCTAGTCTCTGGTCCTGGCTCTCAATCCACTGAGCCACCCAGCTGCCCCCTAGAATCTTTCTAAAAGAAAAGTAGATGAGGTAAATGGACTTGATGAAGACTCCCTTTTCCTGGCCAGCACAAAGGATATGTTTTCTTCTATCATTCTAACTGACAACAGTGAAAACCAATCAATTCATTTTGGGGTCAGTCTTTCTCAATGAATCCCATCTTTCAGGAAATGTCAAGAAATATGTCCCTATCATCTAAAGGAATATGCAATTAAAAGGTACAAAAACTCGTCACCTTGATAGTTCATCAAGTTGTTCTGAGAACTCCATTATTGAGTCCCTATATTTATTCTATTAATTTTATTTTACATATAGAATTTTTTTACAGATAGAAAAATGAAGTACAGAGAATTAAATACTAATACTACAAGATACAATTTCATCCAATGTATCCTCTCTCTATGAAAGTCATAAATCAATTGACAAGCATTGATTAATTACCCATTGTATCCTAGATACTTTGTAAGACAGTCTTTATAGGGTGCTGTGGCCAAAAATATTCATTACCTGAGATTCATTTAGCTTTTTATGAATTTCTGAACTTAAGTGCACTAGTCTTTAGATGATAGACATATAATCATAGCACAGTGCCTTGCACATAGTAGGCACTTAATAAATGTTGATAAATGGAATAATCTGTCACCAGACAGATCTCATTTCCAGCCTAGGAAAACCCACTAGATTTCATGTGCACTGTTGTAGTCTTTGAGAACCTTGGCCTCTATGTCATGAGTCATTTGACTAATAATGGAAGGATTAATAATGACAGTAGTTGCATTTATATAGCATTTTGTGGTAATCAAGCACTTTTTCACTCTTTAAGTAGTGAAAGTATAATAATCCCCATTATACAAACAGTGAAAACAGATTCAGAGAAGGTAGGTGATTTGCCAAAGTCACATTAGTGGTAAGTCCTAGGCACAAATCTTGGTCTCCTCAATCTTAGTCAGTGTCTAACCTTACTGTTGCCTTCTGGTTCTCTTTGCAGAAGTCTCTATCATTCTAGTCTTAGCTTAAACATTCCACCAGTAGCACATTGCCAGTTTTAGCTGCCTTCCAGGCTGCTGGTTTGGGTTCCTGTGATCTTGGAGTAAAGAGAAAAGATCCTCAGGGCATTCTTGCTATCTAGAGTTTTATCTCCAAGATCACAGCTTAATTTCCAGATAATGCAGCTTCTACTGAAACAGCTGACAATAACAGGCAAAAACCTCACTTTTAGTCCTCTTCAGTAAAAAGATACTGTGGGTGTAAGAGAGAGATGGGGGTGGTGGTTTATCATACCCACCTTCTCTGGGGGCCTCATTCATTGATTAAGAAAAGGAAGTCTAAAATGTAGAGAAAAAAAGTTGAAAGGAAAGAAAATCATCTAGCCAAAGACAACTCGAGTAAGTGTTGTGTTTTCACTTGTGGAAAATCCGGCAGGTAGAGCCAAACAGTTATCAAATAAACTAAGACTGGGAAGTAAAACAATGAAGAAATGGAGGGTAATGTTGTTTATTCTGCCCTGAGGAAAGTTGTGCTTTTCAGGCCAAATTTCCAAGAATGCTCTTGCTTTGCACTCCCTTTCTTTATGGGTAATTTTGGACTTTTGGATTTTTCCTTTATAACTAACCTCCTGCCCACATTGCTCCTTCTCTTCCTTCTTTCTAAACACACACACACACACACACACACACACACACACACATTCCAATCACACACAAGTTTGTAGGTTCTTGTTCATTTCTTCAACCAGCATAGAGTGTAAATTGGGGAAAGGGCACCTTCATAGCTCATATGTTCACAAACCAAATGGCTATTTTATCTTATTTCATTTTGTATTTTATTTGTTCTAGAAAAGGCTTATTGGAGAGGGAAGAAATGAATATTTATTAAGATTTCATCTAAAGTTTTCAAGACTCCTTTTTTATTTTGTTCCAGACTTACTATCACTGATTTTAACTGCCCACTCAAGAGCTATCCAAGGTTAAGCCATAGTTGTTATCATCAAATGGCCATTCCCTGGGTAAGGAAACACAAAGAAGCAAAGTGATTTGTTAAAAGGTAAGTGCCCCCAAAATAGACACTATCTGGACTTCCAGATGTTCCAGGGCCTTAAATATAGAAAAACATTTTGCCCCTCACTTCTCTCTACCCTTTTTTGTGATAAAAATTGTGATTTTATTGATATAAGGAACTCCCAGTGAAGAGGATCCCTTTATCAACATAAACTTTTGCAACTTAGAGTCTTAGAGATTTATCTGATTCAGGTTCAGTGACTTGTTCAGGGTTACACCATCAGTATGTGTAAGAGACAGGACTTGAAACTGACTATTTCATCCTCACCAGACCAGCACTCTTTCATTCATTTTATTCATTCACACATTAGTTTATTGAGTATACTTTATTTTATCTACTTTTTTCTTTTTAATTAAAGAAAACTCAAAAAAGTTTGAACTGCTTAGTTATGAGATCAGGCAATAAGAATTTACTAAGTTCTTCTATGCCAGTTGCTTTCAAGCCACACCAAGAGGGATCTAATTACTTGAATCCAGTTGAAGATATAATAATTATTAATTGGTCCACCATTAATTGGTTAAATAAGAAACTTAACCAAGCACCTACTTAATGTGAGAAACCACTGAGTCATATGTGATGGGCATCAACAGGAAAGAGAACCCAAAAGAAAACAACCACCATACGCACTCAGAATTTTCTCAGTTTATGATCATATATTTAATCATATAGATGATCACATATGTAACATGATCACAACATACATGTATTTATATACACATACATGTAAATTTTTGTATGCATGTATTTACATACCCACATACTCCCATTTGCAATTCCTTTTAGGATATCATTCCTTGAATGGCAAACACATTTCAACCGCATTATGAAATACGGAAAGTCCTAAAAGCTGAAACCCTAATCAAAGTTCTTTAAAAAATGTAGCTCTTATTTGTAGACTTCCTGTGTTCTCATCATTAATTCTTTTATGTGTGAAGAGTAACTGAAGAACATACTTTTTAAAGCCACCCAATTAGCAACTTACTATATGCTCTTTAAGGAGTCAGAAGTCATTTCTCAACTTTCATTCAAGACTTGTGTACAATGCATCTTATTATTCCGTTTCCCCCTCCAGCTTCCCAGGCAGATTCATGCTTTTACAATTTAGTGAGAAGCTCCTCCTCCCCTGACATTATAAAATCGGCCTTTTGCAGAGGGCAGCTGAACAAGTAAGTGTAGGCTATTCCCGTGATAGGTTTGGAAGCTGGTCATAATGGCAAGGATGGAAGACCCCCAGCATTTAGTTCAAGCTCAGCAGAATAAACACAACCATTAATGTTTGTGTGGTTGTTTTGGGGATTTTCCAAGGGACCTCTGTAGAAGTTCGTTTTTGCATGCCCAACCTTCAAGCATCACTAACACCTGGGTGATGCCTGAGGCATGCCAGCCAATAATTATAGGTCTATGTACTTCTTTCTTGACAGTCTGTCATCATTAGTTTCAATTGCTTGGTGTTTCTCATTATTGTGTACCACCCGCACCAGCTTCTTCATTAAGTGATAGGGGCAGATTCATCTTCATTTCCACCCCTTTCTTTTCCTTCCTCTTCTTTTACTTAACCTCCCCCTCCCCAGTGTTTGCTGAAACTCATGCTATGCAATTTCCTAGCAGACTTCTGTATGCTCTGGGCTCTTTTTAGTTAGAGAGAAGGAGGCAGAGAGAGACAGACAAAGAAAGAGAGACAGAAACAGAGACACAGAGACAGAGACAGAGAAAGAGAGAAAAAGGGAAAGAGAAAGATAGTGACAGAGACAAAGCACAAAAGAGATATAGTCAAAGAGTCAGAAAGACATGGAAAATTAAACAGAGACAAGAGAAAAAGAAAGAGAACAGAAATTGGTAGTAAAAAATAGGGTTACTAGAAAAAAGAAAGCCAAAAATATATTGGAAGAGACAGAGACAGAGACAGAGACAGAAGAACATTGAGAAAGAACAAACATTTGAAGTAGCTGAATCAATCCCATTTTTAAAATATCCAAAAGTTGAATGGAACACCATCAAATTCTTCATAGCTGATCAATGAATCAATAAACAATTATTAAGAACCAACTATGTAGCTGGGTTATCACTGGGGTTGGAAGCATTTTCCTTTTAAACATTTTTGCATGATTATGATCTTAAAGCAAAAACATCAAATAGAAAAAACACAGAGATTACCAAAAGCACATATATTTTGGCAGAAACAATCTCTCCATCTTCAAATTTACCAGAACCCTTTACCCAGCTCTCTTCCCACACTACATCTTATGTGTCAGAGGTCTACCAATACTTCCAATCTGACCACTTTCTAGACATATCACTAGAATAGACTTTACCTGTAAAGCTTCTTTCTACTGTGCTGATGATTTATTGTGGTGTGAAGTTAATTCAGTTCTTTTTTTAATTTAAAATTTTATTTAATTAATTTAGAATATTTTTCCGTGGTACATGATTCAGGTTCTTTCCCTCCTGTCCTTCCCTCTCCCCCCCCCTCAATAGCCAACATGCAATTCCAATGGGTTTTACTTGTGTAACTGATCAAGACCTATTTCCATATTATTGGTAATTCTACTAGGGTAATCATTTAGAGTCTACATCCAATCATATCCCCATAGATCCCCATGTGATCAAGCAGTTGTTTTTCTTCTATGTTTCTACTCCCACAGTTCTTTCTTTGGATATGGATAGTGTTCTTTCTCCTAAGTCCCTCAGAATTGTCTTGGATCATTGCATTGCTGCTTAACTCAGTTCTTGAAAAGGAAAGAAATGTGAACTAAACTTTTATTGACCAGGTTCCATTACCATAGAAAATCATTGAGTGTGGATGGTTATGGTTTTGGCATAGATTGAGTCTAGTTTTCAAGGACCAGGTCTTTTTGGTATGAAGTTTTATCATCAATACATTGTTCACATGTTCATGAGGTCTTTGGCCTCAACAACCCATTAAATGAAAAAAAGTACAAAATGACTCTCAGTCCTATGCATCCCACTTTTCCTTCTGCAATGATGTAAAGTGGAAGGAAATGGGAAAGAGGGTGCTATAAATTTTATCATTTATAGATATGATTCAAAATTTCATTTTAGCGACTTTTGATTTATTTTTTTAAAGTTCTTTTAAATTTTATGATCTATTTTATTTTTATATTACAAACATTTCCAGATTACCTAAAAGAGAGATAAAATAAAACAAGTAGGCAAAACTAACAATACTGTGGGCTCATTTGAAAGTATATGCAGCTTTTCATATCTCTGGCACCCTTCTCCATTAAAAAAAATTAATATAAATATATTTCTTCTCTTTCCAATTCCTACTTCACTAAAAAAGAAAATAATGTCTTTATTACATATATGATATACATATACATATATATGCAGTTAACGAAAATTTCCCAATTGTTTGTACACAAATACATGCAAACACAAACATATATCTCAATCTGTAGCCTAAGTTTATTTCTTCTTTTTCATGGATGGTATGTTCCATCATCTGTCTTATAAAATCATGAATGGCTATGGTATTGATCATAGTTATTATTGCTTTCAAAGTTCATGCAGAGTTATTATTTTTATATAAATTGTTCTGGTTCTGCTCATTTAATTCTTCTTTATAAAAGTCTTCAAAATAGTATATAACATAATATTGAGGTTATGATATAAATAGTTTTGGTTCTGTTTACTTCATTTTGCATTAATTCATATGTCTTCCCATGGATCTTTGAAAAAAGTTATTCCCTCATATCTTATAGTACAATAATGTTCTTTGTCATTTATATGGCACATTTTATTCAGCCATTCCCCAATCAAGAGACTTCTCTTTAGTTTCCAGGGGTTTTGACCCACAAAAAATAGTTGATATAAATAATTTTATACATAAAGGAACTATATTTTTTTCTTGGATCTTTCTTGGGTATAGGCCTAGCAGTGGTATATCTGGGTCAAGAGGCATACACTGTTGATTAACTTTTTGTATATAATTTCCAACTGCTTTCCAGACTGTTATATTTATTCACAGGTTCACCACCAGTGCAGCAATGGACCTTCCCCCCTCAACTCCCTACAAAAAATTTTAACAAGCATTAAAGCCCTCTGACATTTGTTATTCCCCCCCCCTTTTTTTTTATCAACTTTACCTAATTATTGGATGTGGGGGAAATTTTGGAATTTTCTTAATTTGCCTTTTTCTAATTATCAGTGATTTTGGAGCATTTTTATTATGGCTTTTGATAGCCTATGTTTGTTCTCTTGGGAACTACCAGTCCATATTCTTATACTAATAACTGAGGAATAGTTATTATTCTTATAAATTTGAAATAGTCTCTTATATATCCAAATAGTGGGACCTTTATCACAGAAACTTACTTTAAAGATTTTTTCCAGTTGTTTCTTTTGAATCTTTGTTGGATTTTTTTGTGAAAAATTTTTATTTTATGGAATAAAAATTATCCAGTTTATCTATTGTGATCCTCTCATCTCTCATGTGGTTATGAATTCTTCTCTCCAAAGAACTGGTAGGTATTTTTTCCATGTTTCTCTAATACATTTATGATGTGACCATTTATATTTAGATTTTGTATCCATTCAACACTTATCTTGGTTCAAAATGAGAGGTGAAGTTCAAAACCTAATTTTGGCCATATTGCTGCCCAATTTCTCGAGTAGTTTCTATTTGATCATGATATCTTATTCCAGTATCTGGAATCTTTGTTTTTACTGAGTAGTGGATATATTCTCTTATGTATGTCAGCTAATCTGCACTAATCAGTAGTTACAAACACATGTTTTATACATATAAATAAGTATGAACTTATTTTGAAAATTATTACTTTAGAATGTACTTTGAGATATTATACTGTTAGTCCTCCATAATTTTCTTTACTCGATCTATTTTTTGGTTTACATATAAATGTTATTTTCTATTTCTACAAGTTAATTTTTTGGTAGTTTGATTGCTATGGCATTTCCTATGTAAATTCACTTAGGAACCTTTATCATTTTTATTATACCCATGAATATTTTCCCAATTATTTAGGTATGGATTTCTTTAAACTATTATTAGTAAATATACTAATATTGCATTTATCAGTATCTTAGTAGACATTTTGAATTGTAGACATCCTACAGCAAATTAAATGGAATTTCTCCTTTTATTTCCTCCTGTTTGATTTTTTTTGCTGTTATGTAGACATGCCAAAGTTTTGCGTGGATTTATTTTATAACCTCTAAGGGTTGACCAATTTCTTAACTGTTTCAACTAATTTTTAATTGACTGTAGCATTCTTAAAGTGTACCATTATTTGAAAAGTGATAATATTGTTTCATCTTTATCTATGCTTGTTCTCTAAAATTATTTTTCTAATACTTTGACAACCAAACCCTTGTTTCATCTATGATTTTATTGGAAAAGATTCTAGTTTTTCTTTATTATAGATTTTGGTTTTAAATATATTCTACTTAGCATTTTAAGGGCAGTTCTAGTTATTCTTTTTCTCTATTTTTTTACTTGTTTTATTTTTTTAATTACATGTGAACAAAAAATTTTAACAAGCATTAAAATCTTTTTTCAGTTTTAAATTCTGTCACCCTTCTCCTTCCTTTTTGACAAGGTAAGCAATTCCATATTAATCATACAGTCATGCAACACATTTCCATGTTAATTATGCTTCAAAAGAAAATATGGACCAAACCAATTCCTCCATTACCTCCCCAAATAATACATTTTTTTTAAAAACTATACTCTAGACTGTATTCAGATTACATCAATTTTTCATTTGGATGTGGAGATGTGGATGAGCATTTATTGTTATAAGTCCTTAGGAATTGTCTGTTTTCATTATATTGCTGAGAATAGCTGTCATTCTTAAGTATTGCTTAATATGTACAATATTCTCTTGGTTTTACTCAATTCATTTTTCATCAGTTCATGTAAAACTTCCTAGGTTTTTCTTAAAGCAGCCTGCTCATCATTTCTTATGGAACAGTAGCATTACATCACAAACACATAATACACCTTGTTCAAGTATTCCCCTATTGATGGGCATTCCCTCAATTTCTAATTCTTTGCCAACACAAAACGGTTAAATATATTTTTGTACATATGGAGTCTTTTATTTTGTTTTTGATCTCTTTGAGATACAGACCAAGTAGTGGTATTGCTGAGTGAAAAGGTACACAGCTTTAGTTTTAGTTTTTAAAAATTTTATTTAGAATATTGTTCCATAGTTACATGATTCATGATCTGCCCCACCCTGCTTTATCCTCCCCCCTCCCAAATCCAAGAAGCAGTTCCACTGGATTATATATATATCATTTGTTCAAAACCTATTTCTATATTATTCATATTTTCAGTAGACCGATTCTTTAACATCAAAACCCTAATCACACCCCTATCACACCATGTGGTTGAACATATATTTTTCTAATGCATTTCTGGTTCCATAATTCTTTCTCTGGATGTGGATAGCATTCTTTGACCTAAGTTCTTCTGGATTGTCATGGGTCATTGCATTTCTACTGATAGAAAAGTCCATTACATTTGTTTGTGCAATAATATATCAGACTCTGTCTACAATATTCTCCTGGTTCTGCTCCTTTTGCTCTACATCAGTTCCTGGAGGTGTTTCAGTTCACATGAATTTCTTCCATTTCTTTATTCCTTTCAGCACAATAATATTCAATCAGCAAAATATGCCACAATTTATTCAGTTATTGTGAATCTTGAAATTTCTCAGACTTGTGAATATTAAAAAATTCCCCATTGGGGAATTTTTCATTGGGACAATTCCTTATTGGGAACACTCCCCATTTGGACAGTGAGAACTCTACTTAGATCAGAAATATGAAGACCTCTACTCCACCCGTACTTAAGACTGCTTTAGGGGAGAAAACTCCTTGCTGAACAATGAAAAATACTTAAACCCATACTTAAGCCATGCCTGTTTTTAGAATTAATACAAAGGGGGTGCTAAGTACCTATAAAGGTCAGGCAACTTGTGAACTTACAAGGAGCAAAGAGGAAAAAAAAACTTACTCAGAGATTCTAGCCTACTCAGGTGGGTGTGAATTACTAAAAGGATTAGTCTACTCAGGTGTGATTCAGAATGGGCTATCCTTTGGAAAATGTCTACTGTGATTGGTAGATGAAAGAACTTAGGGGAGGTGACATAGGAGAAAACCTCCTATATAAGAAAAGGACAGGTTATTGAGAAAAGAGAGTCTCTTGAGAGACAGTCTCTAAGGAGGTTGTTGAGAGAAGGACAATCTCTAAGGAGGTCTCTCAAGGGAGGCTGACTCTGGCTGGAGCTCCCTCTGGGGAGACTCTGTCCCCCTGAATCCTCACTTGAACAGATCTTATGGTGAGTAATTAAGGACTGACTGATCTTTTCTTTTAGGGCTTAGGCATGGGTAGGCCAGGGCTGCCTGGGTCGGCCTATTCTTGTCTCATTTATTTCCTTTCTCTCTCTCTCTCTCTCTCTCTCTCTCTCTCTCTCTCTCTCTGATTCCTCATTGTATTATTAATTAAATCTCTATAAAACCCAGTTGACTTGGGTATATTCATAATTGAGAATATTTCCCTGGAGACCACCTTGTATTTGATTTAAAATAAGACACTGTGGTGAAAACATATTTTCTGTAGTCACAATTTACTCATCCACACTTATATCTACTACAATTTAAGCCTTCAACTATTTAATCACTACGGTTTATGACCTCAACCATTTTAATTATTACAGTTTATGTCTCCCACTCTTTTAAATCTTACATTATTCCCCAATCAATAGATATCCCCTTATTTTCTTTTTATTTTACCACCAAAAAAAGTGCAGCTATAAATATTTTTGTACAAGTCTTTTTCCTTATTATCTCTTTGGGGTACAAACCCAGAAGTGCTATGTCTGTATCAAAGGGCAGGCATTGTTTTAAGCCCTTTGGGCATAGTTCCAAATTGCCCCCTAGAAATGTTGGACCAATTTACAACTCCATCAGCAGTGTATTAATGTCCCAATTTTGCCACATCACCTCCAACATTTATTGCTTTCCTTTGCTGCCTTATTGGCCAATATGCTAGTGGTGTAGTTGTCCTTAGAGTTGGCTTAATTTGCATTTCTCTAATCAGGAGGGATTTAGAACACTATTTCATGTGCTTATTGGTAGTTTTAATTTCATCACGTGAAAACTGCCTATTCATGTCCTCTGTCCATTTGTTGACTGGGGAATGGCTTGATTTTTTGTAGATTTGACTTAGTTCCTTATATATTTGGAAAGTTAAACCTTAGTCAGAGAGGTTTGTTATAAAATGTTCTCCCAGTTTGTTGCTTTCCTTCTAATTTTGGTTGTATTGTTTTTGTTTGTAAAAAAAAAACTTTTAAATTTGTTAAAATCAAAATAATTCATTTTATATTTTGCAATGTTCACTATCTCTTCCTTGGTCTTAAATTCCTTCCTTTCCCAAAGATCTGATAGGTATACTAATCTATGTTTACCTAATTTATTTATGATTTCACTCTTTATATTTGTCATTTACCCATTTTGAATTTATCTTGGTATAAGGTATAAGATGTTGATCTGAACCTAATTTTTCCCAAACTGTTTTCCAATTTTCCAAGCAGTTTTTGTAAAATAGTGAGTTCTTGTCCCCAAAGCTGGGGTTTTAGGGTTTATTGAGCCCTAGATTTCTGAGGTTATTTAGCCCAAGTCTATTCCATTGATCCACCTTTCTGTCTCTTAGCCAGTACAATATTGTTTTGATGACCACTATTTTATAGTACAGTTTGAGATCTGGTACTCCTAGGCCCCCCATTGTAAACCTCAAAATTTCTCAGACTTCTGAATGTTGGAAATGTCCCCCATTGGAGAATCTTCTACTTAAAAAATTCCCTAGCAGATAGTGAGAATTCCACTTGAATGTGAGGGCTCCTTGCCTTGGGAATATCCCTACTCCACCCTACTTAGGACTGCTTTAGGACAGAGAGCTCCTTGAGAACAATGAAAAGTACTTTGATCCATGCTTATGGAAGGGACAGGAAGTTCTTTGAGTCATGACTGTTTTAGAATTGATACAATGGGATACTAAGTACCTATAAAGTTGGGGCAACTTGTAAACTACTTAAACCTAAAAGGGTGATAACTTATTCAGAGGTTTTTTCTAATGAAATTTGTCGACACAGCAGCATTTTTTTCCTGACTTACTAAAGAGATTAAAACTACTCAGCTGTGAATTCAAAATGGGTGGTCCTTTAGAAACATCTACAGTGATTGGTAGATGTAAGGACTTAGGGGAGGTGACAGAGGAGATTTTGCCCTTAAAAATAAGAGCTCAGGGAAGAGCTGGGAAGTCATTCTGAAACATTCAGATTGGAGAGACTCATTCTGAGGAGACTGATTCTGAAACATTCAGATGGAGGAGGGAGCTGGTGAAAGCAGCTGAGATGCTGCTGGCCTGGTGTCATTAGAAATCCTTACTTAGACAGATCTTATGGTGAGTTATAAAAAACTGACTGATTTCTCTTTTAAGACTCAGGTCTAGGCCATATTGGCTTGAGGCCCTTCATACTTTTTCTTTTCTTACTCTCTCTCTCTTTCTTTGATTACTCATTGTATTGTTAATTAAAATCTCTATAAAACACAATTGACTTGGGTATTTGAATAATTGGGAATATTTCCCTGGCGACCACCTTATATTTGATTTTAAACCCAAGACACTGTAGTGAAACATTTCTGCGGTCAAATTTACTCACCCTCTCTTATATCTATCACAATTTATATCTTCCACTATTTTAATCACTACAGTTTAAGACCTCAACCATTTTAATTCTCACACCATCCTTCATATTTTTTCATTATTTCCCTTGATATGCTTGATCTTTTGGTCTTCCAGATGAACTTTGTTATAATGTTTTTCTAATTCTATAAAAAAGTTTTTTGGTGGTTTGTTAGGTATAGCACTGAATAAGTAGATCAACTTGGGTAGGAATGTCATTTTTATTATGTTAGCTTGTCCTACCCATGAGCAATTAATGTTTTTCTAATTATTTAGATCTAGTTTTAATTGTGTGAAAAGCATTTTGTAGTTGTGTTCATATTGAAGGCATAGTTCCCAGTTGTTCTCCAGTACGATTGGATCAATTCACAACTCTAAAAGTGTATTTATGTCTCATTTCTCCTGAAACATTTATGCCCCATAATATTTATCATTTTCCTTTTCTGTTGTTAGCCAATCTGATAGGTATAAGATAGTACCTGAGAGTTATTTAATTTTAATTTTTCTAATCAATAGAGATATAGGGAATTTTCCCTATTTTTAAAAGAAGAAATAGATGCTAAATTTTGTCAAACCTTATTCTCTCTATTTATTGATACAATCATATGATTTTTGTTGATTTTATTATTAATATGGTTGAGTTTATAGCCTTCTTAATATTGAACCAACCTTGCCTCCTGGTATGTCAAGTATGATCATAATATCTTTATGATATCATTTTAGCTTTTGACTAATATTTTCTTTAAAAATTTTTAATCATTGTTATTAAGGGGGTATTAGATTATTATTTTTTTTCCTTCTTTTGCCTCCTCCTGGATTAAGCTTAATGATTATATCTATGTCATAGAAGAAAATTGTTAGAATATCTTTTCTGATTTTTTCAATGAGTTTATGTCATATTGGAATTAATTGTTCTTTGAATCTTTTATAGAATTCAGTTGTGAATTTATCTGGCCATATGTTCTTTTCATATGTTTTTTCCTTTAGAAGTTTATTGATTGTTTAATTTCATCCACTGAAATTAGGTTGCCTAAATTTTCTATTTCTTATTCTGTTAATTTAAGCATTTTATATTTTTTGGTAAAAAATTATTCCATTCAAGTTGTCATATTTCTTGGCATATAGTTGAAAAAATTCTGTTAATATCCGTTATTTCTTCTTTATTTGCTATGAATTTTCTTTCACTTATGCTACTGATTTTTTGGTTGTCCTCTTTCTTTTTTTAAAGCAAATTAGTTATCAGGTGGTTTATTTTATTGTTACGGCCCCCAAGTAATTTCAAGTGTTATTTATTAATTCACTGTTTTTTTTTAATTTTCATAAACTTTTTTTAATCTCCAGGACTTTTATATTAGTTTCTGTTTTATTTCCTATTAAGCATTGAAGAGATAATAATCATTTCAGATATATTTTGTATAATCTAATTGTAACAAGTGACTCAATCAAGCAAATCTATCTTATACAGTGGTACCTTGACACCTGAGTTTAATATGTTCCATGGCCAAGCTCCTAACTCATTTTGCTTATGTGTCAAATAGAATTTCCCCATTTAAAGTAACAGAAATGTAATTAATATGTTCTGGCCCCAGAAACACAGATAATTTTTTTGTTTTATATGCTTTTAAGTATAAAAATGTACTTTATAAATAACAAATATATATATTTATAGATAATAAGAAAGAATGTAAAGAAATAAACTTGCTTATGAAATGTCATTTACCTTCAAGGTCAGGTGAAGGTGTTGGCTTATACATTACTTAAGATATGTAACTATTGCTAAACTTAATTGCTATTTTTTGCTTATTAAAATTATCATCATTTTCTTTATTGAATTTTGCCTGTTATGCCACACTTTCCTTGATTTCACTTAGAGGCTTTTTCCACAAAACCTTTCAATGGAAGTTTGTTTCTTTCTCCCTTTTTGGAAGGTTTTGATAATGTATGAAACAAGTGTTGTTACACAGCTCCAACACACCACTCATTGCTACTTTTTCTGGGTGTGACTTTTCAATAAATTGTTTACTTTTTTCCCCAAATCCTCAACATTTCCTTAATCTTGCTTGTACTGATTACCTTATCCATTTTGGGCTCCTCCCCACTAATTTCCTACAAAACTTCTGTATCCTACTGCTGCTGCAACCCTTCAATTCCTCTGTCATCAGGACACATGGTTAAAATTTAAAATATTTGCCAAAAAACTGATAATAAAGACAAAAATAAAGAAGAAAGTAAAAGCAATTCAATATAGATGCTCACATGGCCAGATAAACATTGAACTAAATGCAACAACCTCATGTAACTTGTGAAACTGAATGTCTGGCAGGCTATCTAGTGGAGGGTGGCAGAAACTCGTGATTCAAATATCTGCTCATGAATTAAAGCAAAAAAAAAATGTAGAACATGACTGCTTTCTCTCAAATCCCTTGCGACTTACAGTGCTCGTGTATCAAGGTACCACTGTAGTAGTAGTCTCCCGGTGATCGAGAATGACTATTGTCTTTGTGCAGTTTCATCTACGGTGAACCCTCATGTGGCTTTGGAGTCCAAAGGCTGAGGCGCAGAGTTTGTGGCACATGGGGCCTGGGACGCCAGTTGTTACGGGAGGTGCGGTTGTGGCCTGGTGTCGGCGTTCACGTGCAGTGGCAAGATGTCGACGTCGCTCATCTTCAAAGGTGGTGGCGGCATGGTGAATGTGGGTTCGCCAGCTGCTTCTGTCAGAGGCAGCAAGTTCTAGTTCCTTTGGTGTAATGCCAGCCCACTTCAAGTTGGACTTTAGCTGATCCTTGAATCTTTTCTTTGGCCGGCCTTGTTTCCTGAGTCCAGCTGACAGTTCACTGTAGAATACCTGTCTTGGTATTCACTGTGGGTCCATGCGGATGAAGTGTCCAGACCATTGTAGCTGGGCTTTGAGGACCAGGACTTCGATGCTGGTGGAGTTGGCTCTGTTGAGGACTTCCTGATTGGTGATTCTGTCCTGCCATTGGATCCTCATGATTGACCGGAGGGAGTGTTGGTGGAATTGCTCCAGCTGCTTCATGTGCTTCCGGTACAGTGTCCATGTCTCTCAACTGTACAGGAGCGAGCTGAGGACCACTGCATTATACACTTTGAGCTTCGTCGCAGTGCTTACACCGCTGTGTTGGAGGACTTTGGAGCGCAGCCGCCCAAGTGCTTGGCTGGCCTTTTGGATCCTGGTATTGATCTCGTGGTCTAGGGACCCGTCATTGGTTATGGTGCTGCCCAGGTACTTGAAAGTGTTGACGTTAGAAAGCTGTGTGCTGTCGACTGTGTGCTGTCGATTGTAATGCATGGCTAGTTCTTGGCCTCCCTGGTGCAGGTTGGAACAGCACCTCTGTTTTGCTGAGGCTGATAGTCAGGCCAAACAGTTTTGTTGCTGTAGAGAACCTGTCCACAATGGTTTGGAGATGATTTTCTTGGTGGGCCATGAAAGCACAGTCATCTGCGAAGAGAGCTTCCAGGATGAGTCTCTCTGTTGTCTTTGTTTTTGCAGTCAGGCGGCAAAGGTCGAATAGTGAGCCATCCATTCGGTATTTGATGTAGATGCCCAGGTCTAGATCCATCACAGCATGTCGTAATACTTGGGTGAAAAATAGGTTGAATAGTACCGGAGAGAGGACACAGTCTTGTTTCACACCATTGGAGATGTTGAAGCGATCGGAAGTCTCTTCACCAGATAAGATTTCCCCTGTCATGTCGACATGAAAGAGCTGGATCAGTTTGATGAATTTTGCTGGGCAACCCAGCTTGCTGAGGATCACCCACAATGCGTCCCTGTTCACTGTGTCGAGAGCCTTCGTCAGGTCTATGAAGACAATGTAGAGACTCAGGTTCTGCTCAAGGCATTTTCCTTGCATTTGCCTCACCGTAAAGACCATGTCGATGGTGCTGTGATCTGGTCGGAAGCCACATCGCATGTCTGTTGAGTATAACACGGGCGAGGATCTTTCCGGCAGTGGAGAGTAGTGAGATGCCTCTGTAGTTGTCACAGTCTGCTTGTGAGCCTTTGTTCTTGTATAGAGCTACAATGGAGGCATCTCTGAGTTCTGGGGGCATGCCTTTCTCTTCCCATATGCTGGTCAGCACTATGTGGAATGCCTGAAGCACCTTTCCCTTTAAGGCCTTGTACACCTTGGTTGGGATCCCGTCTTTACCGGGTGCCTTGCCTGCACTCATTTGTTTAATGGCTTTTTGGACTTCCTCTATTGAAGGAGGGACATCAAGTTGTTCAATGGAGCGGTTTTGGGGGATCTGGTCAAGGGCGCTTTGGTCGACTGAAGAGGGTCTGTTGAGAAGCTGACTGAAGTGTTCTTTCCACCTGTTGCTGATGTCTTTTTTATCTTTTATGAGAGTGTCACCGTCAGAGGATAGCAAGGGAGTGGTAGTTGGTTTTGATGGCCCATAGACAGTCTTGAGGGCACTGAAAAATTGTTTGTAGTTTTTCATATCAGCAAACCGCTGGATTTCTTCTGCCTTTTTTCCCCATCATCGGTCTTGCATCTTCCTCATCTCATGCTGTGCCATGGCTTAGAGAGACTTGAATCTGTCCTTTTTAGGAGCAGAGTTTGGGTTATTTTGCCACTCCATAAAGGCTTTGTTCTTCTTGCTCAATAGGTCTTCAATAGCAGTGTTGTTCTTGTCGAACCAGTCCTGGTAGTTGCGTTGTTTGGGGCCTAGGACTGCCTTTGATGTTTCCTTCACTGCGTCTCTGAACTGGTTCCATTTCTCGGTTGAGCTTCCAGTGAGTGGTCCCTTGGCAGACAGCTTGTTGTTCAGGCAGGACTGGAATGTTTGCAAATATAATGGATCTCTAAGAAGACTCATGTTGTAAAATGCGCGAACTGTCTGGGCGCGTTTTGGATGGCGAGGTGCAATGCGCATTTGAAGAGTTGCTCTAACCAATCGGTGGTCTGTCCAGCATTCAGCTCCTCTCATGGCTCTGGTGATCTTTACATCCTGGATGTCTCGCCAGCATACGATGATGTAGTCAATGAGATGCCACTGTTTTGATCTTGGGTGTATCCACTTTGTTTTATATTTGTTCGCCATTCTGAACACAGTGTTTGTGATGGTGAGTTCGAACTCTGAGCATTTGCTGAGTAGCAATAGGCCGTTGTTATTCATTTTGCCCACGCCGTGTTTGCCGAGCACTCCTTTCCATCTTTCATGGTCCTGGCCAATGCGGGCGTTGAAGTCTCCCAGTAGTATCAGCTTGTCATTTGTGGACACTGAGTGCAGGAAGGCACTCAGGTCAGAGTAGAACTGCTCGATGGTCTCCTCTGTTCTGGTCAGTGTTGGGGCATATGCGCTGATGATTGTGGCATACCGGTCTTTGCTGAGAGGCAAATGGATCTTCATGAGCCTCTCGCTGATGCCCACAGGCAAGTCTCGCAGCTGTTTGAGCAAACTGGTCTTGATGGCCAGGCCAACCCCGTGGACTCTGTCTTCATTTGAGGCTCTACCTTTCCAGAAGAAGGTGTATCCAGTGGTGGGTTCACTGAGTGATCCCTATTCTGGTAAGCGTGTTTTGCTTAAGGCTGCGATGTCGATGTTATATCGCACCAGTTCTTTACCGATTAGAGCTGTTCTTCTCTTAGGTCTTGGGGTATTCTCTCTATCAAGTAATGTCCTGATGTTCCATGCTCCTAGTAGGAGTTTCTTTGTATTTTTTCTTTGATTTCGACCTCTTAAAGGGGATGACCTGCCAGTCGCGGTGTGCTAACTGGGTGTTTGTAGGGCAGGCAATGTTTGGGACACCTTTTCTAGTCTTCTCCCTTGATTAGGGTGAGCAGTGCTGTCCTAGAGAGGGCTGCTCAGTAGCCCAGGATTCTGCTGAACGTCCCTGCTGCCCACAGGGCCGAGCGACCACTGGTCCGTGGGCTGCCTACGTGCAGAATTGTGACTACAACTGCCAGTGGTCACCTCCACCTGTTGCGTCATCACTCCCCCATTGCCGCAGGTCTTGAAGAGGGTGGACAGGGTTAGGATAGATGAATGTGCACAAAGATACTTGCGCGTGAAAGAGATTTAAGTGGAAAAGCCGATGCACAGAGACAGTCCCACTCTCTTGGCATTGGAAGCCTGGGTCCAGTGGCACGAAAAGTCGTTCCAGCTGGAGACTTCCTCAGCTGCATTGGATGGCCATGTTGTCTTTTGTGCTCCATCAAGCCCTAAGCACTCCAAAGTGCTTTGCTGCGTTGCCCTCTCAGCCGTTGAATCTTCTTATTGGTTTCTTCCGTCTGTTCAGCCGAAGCAGTCTTCACATGCTGGGTGAGCAAAGCCCTGGTTCATCATGGGTCGACGACCCGATGGCTACCCTCACAAGGTTTGGCCTTGTGTACCACTGTATAAGGATTTAAATAAGAGAAGCCTAAATGTCAGAGAAGGTATAATTTTAGAAGGCCAACCTATCCTTACATCATACCACCTTGGAAGAACTGAAAGCAGAGAGATCCTCAGAGTCAGCTTTGAAATTAGCTGCTTAAAGAACCTGGAGTTTGGAACAATGTTCCTTTAACCACAGTTACAGAGCCAAATTTTAACAGGTTTTTAAATCAAAAGAAAAGAAGTAGGCTGGAAAACGAGCAAACAACAACAGCAACAACAAAAGAAATTCAATGTAGAAAGTTATTTTGATTACAGGGAAGACAAAAACACAAACTCTGAAGAGGACAACAAAGCCAATACTGCTGCATCTAAAACCTCCCATAAAAATATGAATTGCTCTCACTCCCCCAAAAAATTAATGGAGGAGCTCCAAAAAGATTTTAAAAAATAAATAAGAGAGGTAGAAGAAAAATTGGGGAAAGAAATAATACAGGAAAATTATGAAAAAAGAGTCATCAGCTTGATAAAGAAGGCACAAAAACTACTGAAGAAATTAATATTTTTACAAACAAAATAGAACAGTTGGTTAAAGAGGAACAAAAATTCAGTGATGAGAAGAACTTCTTACAAAGCAGAATTGGCCAGATTAAAAAAGAAGTACAAAAATGGTCTGAAAAGAAGAACTCATTAAAAGGTGGAACTAGCCCTATGGAAAAAGTACAAAAGCTCAGTCAATATGATCATGCTTTAAATATTAGAATTGGGCAAATTGAACTAATGACTCCATGAAACATCAAGAAAAAAATCAAAGTAAAAAAACAAACACCAAGAAAACAGAAAAAATAAATGTATGATGTCTCACTGGAAAAACCACTGACCTGAAAAATAAACCCAGAAGAGAGACTCTAAGAATTATTGGACTACCTGAAATTCATGATCAAAACAAGAGCTTAGATATTATCTTTCAAGAAATTGTCAAGGAAAACTGCCCTGATATTCTAGAATCAGAGGGTAAATTTTACAAAAATACAAGTCATTCCCCAACTGATAAATGGCCAAAGGATATGAACAGGCAGTTCTTAGACAAAGTAATTAACTCCTCCTTAGTCAAGCAAGAATACTCTAAATCACTATTAATTAGAGAA
Source organism: Monodelphis domestica (assembly GCF_027887165.1). Lineage (NCBI taxonomy): Eukaryota > Metazoa > Chordata > Mammalia > Didelphimorphia > Didelphidae > Monodelphis > Monodelphis domestica. The sequence continues at coordinate 396,020,089 of NC_077229.1, read as the reverse complement.
ACAAAAATTAAAACAACTCTAAATTACCATTCCACACCTATCAGATTGGCTATTATGACAGAAAAGGAAAATGACAAAACTTGAAGGGGATGTGGGTAAATTGAGACACAAATACAATGTTGGGAGGAGTTCTGAACTGATACAATCATTGTAGAGAACAATTTGGGCCTATGCCCAAAGGGCTATAAAACATACATATCCTGCAATACTATTACTAGGTTTTTATCCCCAAAAGATAAAAAACAAAAATAAGGACTTATATGTACAAAAAGATTTAAAGTAACTTTTTTAGGGGTGCAAAGATTTAGGAAGTAGAAGGATACCGATTAACTGGGGAGTGGTTGAGTAAGTTGTAGTATATGATTGTAATGGAATACTGTTGTGCTGTAAGAAATAATAAGCAGTAAGAACTCAGAAAAACCTGGAAAGACGTACATGAACTGAAGCAGAGTGTAATAAGCACAATCAGGAGAATATTGTACATAGCAAAATTAATGCTTTACAACAAAATTTTATAAAATCCATCTGCATCTAAAGAAAAAGAAGTGAAAGAGTCTGAATCCAGACCAAAGCAAACTTTTTTTCCCTTTATTAATTTTTATTCCAATTTTTTCCAAAAAAGGATTAATATGGAAAAATGTTTTATATGATTGCGCATGTAAAATGTATAGGAGATTATTTACCATCTCAAGGTGGGAATGGCATAGGTGTAGGGAGGAAGGAAGGGAGAGCATTCAAAACTCAATATTCTTTGAAAAAGGGTAGAATCCGTTTTTACATGTAATTGGGGAAAAAAAACTTTTTAATGATGTAAATGGAAGGACAATAAGCTGATGAAAAGTCGAAAATTATTTGTAAAATCTCAACAATAAACTATTTTCACCATTAAAGAAAGCAGAATAACTACAATTTAATTTCAACAAAGGAGAAAGAAATGGTGTTTGTGAGAACAATGATGAGAACATATTAGTCATATTAGAACAGGTGGGTATGAAGTTGATTCATGCTAAAGCCAACACTATTGTGAATGTGTCCAGGGATTGATTCCCAAGGTATCTAAAGGATGATGCTAAAGGAATGGAAGAATTTTGAACTGTATTAGTACTAAAAAGGGACTCTGGAGAACATCAAGTACTACCAATCTACATGTCTACTTTCCTAGTTTTAAAAACTTTATGGAAATCATTTTTATATAGATGACTATCCTTGATGATGGAATTATTAGGCAATGGAGAAGGTTTTACAAGAGATTTTACACAACAGACCACATTTTTACTATTATACAATTGAATTGAAAGATGGAAAAGAATACACAATCATGAAGTTTTTATTGTTTATTCATTATAGGAAGGCTCTGTAGATAGTAAAATGCCATGGAAAAGGCTCTTTCAACAAGATGGCACCCATAATTTCAGGAGAATAATTTCAATTAATTGAAATATATTATAACAGAGGCTCTTTGTGTGGCTTGTGGCTCTCTGATCTTAATCAAATGAGGCATAAAATAGGGAAATGCATGTTTGCTAAAAGGGTTCAGTCTTGTTACAGACACATTCTAGCACAGAGACCAAATTGAAGAAGGAATCCATATGGATTCTTTGTTTGGGGCATCCTTTTTGCAGGAATTTTGAAGGCCTCAAGCAGAAATCTATAACAAGTGCTCCAAGTTTTTCTTGATCATTGGTACAGGAGAAGTACATTTAGTGGATGAAGAACGTGTATTGCTCTGATTTTGATTTGTGTTTGCAAGAACAAACAATTGAGCTCATTCATTCATGTGTGTATATGGCATTTGGTATTAATGGATATTGAAATAATCCCAGAATTAAATAAGGAAACAGAAGAGGTTAGAATATCTATAGAAACTGGCAAATCTCCCTTACTAACATAGCAGGGAAGAAAACACTTATATTCCATTAATGTTGGTATATAGTTGTGAGATACAGAACATGATACTTTGTGATGAAATGAAAAGGAGTACCCTCAGAAGACAATAGAGATGTACATGATGCATGAGAACTTTATGGAAATTAGGTGAATCCCCTGTGTTAAACTTGTGGATGTGGATGGAGTAACTTGAATACAAAAAGGTAGGAATTGGTATATTATGAGTCATATCATTAGAGGTAGCTTGTAGCTCAACCTGATTAAAAAAATCCATTTGAGTATTTTGTCCCAATTTATTTGGGACATTCCATCTCTTTCCCCCATTCCCTATTATTAGATGTTAAACTCTTTGAGAGTAGAATCCATGAGATGATCTTTATCCTTCTATCTTAATGTCAAGAACATAGTCATAAATGCTTCATAACTATTTCCCCTCAAATTGAGGTAGCATAGTGTAATAGTTAAGGTTCTGAATTTGGAGGATGACCTGAGTAACATTCTTCAAAAATGTGCTTTACATATTTTATTAGGTGCATAATATCTGTTAAGCCATTAACTTCTCTGTTAGTTTCTTCACTCTCATCTGAGAGGGCTACATTCAGAGCCTCAAAATTTTCTTCCAATTCCAAATATATGTTCCTATGAATATATTGTACAATTACCCTTCTCATGGTACTCATCTTTCCTCCCCCCACCAAATACCTTATTAATTTCTAAATCACTCAGAACATCTTATTGATGGCTGAATTATTTCTGGAAAATAAATCTGTTCCCAGATCACCTAATCTAAGTTTTGAGGGAATTCAGAGGGCTTCTACTACAGCACCTTAGTGAAAAGTCCTTTTACAATGAAAACAAATTTATTTCTTTTTAACTTTTACCAGTTTCTTCTGGTTATTCTCTTTGTGACCAGGCAGATTGAAACTAATCCTTTTTCTGTAGTAAATATCATGTCTATCACCCTATACTCCCCCCTTTCTTTGTCATATCTTTTCCAGAATAAACATACCTGATTGTTTCAGCTGATCACCATGTGGCATGAACTTGAGACCCTTCATTACCCTAGGTATCATTCTCTGGATTTTTTCCAATTTTTCAACATCCTTTCTGAAATATTGTACCAGTAATTGGGCTTACTGCCCCAGAAACACTCTGATTATGGCTCCATACAAAGGAATCATAACAATAGTTCTAGAATCTATTCCTTTCAATGCAATGTAAGATTGCATTAAATTTACTGATTGCCACATTACACTGTTGACTCATATATAACTTGTTATCCATTAAAAACTTCCTTCAAGCCCCAGCTAAAATTCTACCTTCTACAGGAAGCCTTTGCCAATCCCTCTTAATTCTATGTAGTATTTTCTGATTGTTAATTATTTCCAATCCACATATATGTATCTTTATGCTTCGTTGTTTGTATGTTATCTCCTTCATTTGACTGTGAACTACTCAAGGGCAGACTCTGCTTTTTGTCTTTCTTTTAATCCCGAGCATTTAGCATAGCTTCTGGAACATAGTAGGTACTTGAAATGAGTGACTAAATGCCCTGAATATTTCTCAAGGGCAATGGATGGGCTTTTATCTACAGACATTTGTCAATGAAAAGATTGGTAGGTATATGCAGGTGAAATTGTATCACAATTTGCTCAGAGGACAATTATTTTATGATTTTAAGATTTTGATAGGTTAAATTTTACTAGAAATAAGAGGGTCATAGCCTGGGGTTTGGAAGACTTTTTATTATGAAATAATTTCTGCTGTACTGGCATTTGCTTTGATAGGATTAGACATCTATAAATATAGACAATATTC